>NC_048304.1:72610273-72881626 GCF_013100865.1 Trachemys scripta elegans
TGGGGTGCTGAGCGCCGGGGGCCGGCGAGGCCGGGGGGGCCAAGCGCCGGCAGAGCCGGGCACCGGGAACGCCGGGGGTGCTGAGCGCTGGGGGCCGGCGGGGCCGAGGGCGCTGAGCGCTGGCGGTGCTGGGGGTGCCAAGTGCCGGGGACCCGGGGGCCGGGCCGGGGGCCGGGGGGTGCTGAGCGGGCCGGGGGTGCTCTGCCGGGGGGCCGGGGGCCTGGCCGGGGACCGGCAGTGCTGGGCGTGCCGCGGGTGCTCGACCGGGGACCCGGGGGCCGGGCCGGGGGTGCTCAGGCCTGGGGCCGGCACCCCAGGGCCCGAGCCGACCCAGGCTGGAGACGCCGGGGGGGCCAGACTGGGCCGCGCCTGCTCCCTCCATACCCCCCTTACCTGCTTCAGGCTTCCCGCGAATCAAATGTTCGCGGGAAGCAGGGGAGGGGGCGGAGTTGGGGCGGGGACTTTGGGGAAGGGGTGGAGTTGGGGCGGGGGCATGGGCGGGGCTTGGGGCGGGGCCCTGGCCCTGTGGAGTGTCCTCCTTTTGGAGGCTCAAAATATGGTAACCCTAACTGTACATCACAGGGAGAATATCCTTTCTGACCCTCAAAGTAGTTAAGGCCAGAGCACAAGATTTGATTACTCTCAGTAGGTCTGAATCGCTACTGTCTTGCACTTTGTCCAAGCACTACCACTTACCCTTTTGATGTGGTAGTATTTTGGCCCTGATTCAGGAAAGCATCTCTATTCACACAACACTTGAGCACATCCTGACCTTTAGGTATGTGATTGTTTTCCACAATCAGGGCCTTTATTCCTACTTTGGGCAATTGTAAGAGACTAGACAAGAAGTTTTGCATAAAGCCATAATCTGATCTACATTGTATTGAACAGTTAGTGTTTTGTACCAACGCTGTCATATGATCTCCAAAACCTGAAATAATATTGTTTCAGTGTGATATGAGAGCGTGGTTTTGTCTATTCTTTCACTGAAATTAGTTTTATTCATTTTCTCAATGCATTACCAGATCCAGGGAACTTGACTGATATTGAATTTGTTTTCTTTAATTAACACCATCACTGAAGTGAATTTAATGCTCTGATAAGATGTCAATCATATTCTTCAGGTCTATCCAAATTCTCTAAGCCCTGAACAGGTACAGCACAAGCAGTGGCTGTGCAAGCTTTATTTACATTGCCCTGCCATTGTGGCATCTCTGTTCTGAAGTGACCTCCTCCAAAAAAAAGGTAGCTCTATGTCAATTCAGTTGTTAGCCTATCTGCTGAGACTTCACTGGTGCAGTTTATTTTAATAATAAAACAGAACCACACTTGGCTCCAATTCAGTGCCAAGTATCTCTAAGTGCTTTACAAACATTAAACATACTGTTGTAACATACGATAATATGGTTATTCTGTCTTGCAAATGAGGAAATTGAGGCAAAAAGACTTTAGAGCCAAAGTTTTCAACAGTATCCTCCAGTTTTGAGTTTCTCTGATAGAAAGCTCTTCCTTTTTGTTGTCTCTCTCACGTAGGCCCCAATCCTGCAAAGCTCTTTGACCCATCTGAGAGGTGCTGCACTTTCTCAATTCCTACTGAAGGCGCTCTGTACCTCAAAGTATCCATTTTGTACCTCAAATGCTATCTTGGTGTAATGGTGAGGAGGGGTCATGGGAACAGCTGCTAAACTCTTTTTCATTTCTAGCACCAATCTAAAGAAAAAGTTGGAATGGTATTCCTGTCTCTGAGGGAGCTATCTCCTCTCGGATGGAATTTACCCCTGAGAAGATTATTCCTTGGGATGAAGGAATAATGAAGATTATTCATAAAAGTATTTCTGGACAGCAAACGTATTGCCTCTGGAGTGGAGCAGATAGGTTTTTTTAGGGTTTTTTTTTAATATCCAGAGAGAATTGCTCAGCTTTTCCACACAAGGTCTTCACTCACACTCACTTCATATTTATCACTTGCACAAAAAATTATATATTCAATACATTTTTCAGTAAACATGTTACCATCAAATACAATTAGTGGGAATTTGCTTGCCAAATGATAATCTTGTTTCCATTGATTATGGTTATGCAGAAGCAATTTTGCTCACAGAGAAAAACAAATGAAAAGATTGTCCTGTCCCATATATCTCCCATTTGCAAACACATGCACTTCTGGTGTGTGAAATTTGTCCAAGGCTAACAAAATTATGTGGGATACCCTTTTTAACATAATAATAAGACATCACTTATATGACTGGGGACCTTTCTTTGCACTAATCAGCTAGCCCACTGATCCTGATCCTAATCCTAATCCTAATCCTAAACGGCTCCTCAAAAACTAGCCTGGGAGTTGTTAGCAATTGTTGTCTATCTTCAGACTTTCACTGGTTTGAAGGTCACTTTTCCCTTCCTTTTAATGCAGAGGTGGGCAAACTTTTTGGCCCAAGTGCCACATCTGGGAATGGAAATTGTATGGCGGGCCATGAAAGCTCACAAAATTGGGGTTGGGGTATGGGAGGGGGTGAGGGCTCCAGGGTGGGGCCAGAAATGAGGAGTTCAGGGTGCGGGAGGGGGCTCCAGGCTGGGGTGGGGAATGGGGTGCAGGGGGGTGAGGTCTCTGGCTGGGGGTGCGGGCTCTGGGATGGGGCTGGGGATGAGAGGTTTGGGATGTGGGAAGGGGTGCAGGCTCTGGCTGGGGGTGCGGGCTCTGAGGTGGGACTGAGGATGAGAGGTTTGGGGTGCAGGAGGGTGCTCTGGGCTGGGATCGAGGGGTTTGGAGAGCGGGAAGGGGATCAGGGCTGGGGTGGGGGTTGGGGCATGGGGAGAGGTGCAGGGGTGCAGGCTCCCAGCGGCGCTTACCTCAAGCGGCTCCCAGAAGCAGCGGCATGTCCCTTCTCCGGCTCCTATACAGAAGCGCAACCAGGCGGCTCTCGGGGGTAATAGGAGCCTATATAAGAAAAAGACCCAAAAATCAGCACATCTTGTCACCCTAGGGCCATTGGAATGTGTAGGAGCCAGAGCGGGGCCATGCCGCAGCTTCTAGGAGCCACATGGAGTGGCCCCAACGCTGCTCCCCAGCTGGAGCGCCAGAGAGGGGCAAGTCCCAGATCCTGCTCCCCAGCGGAAGCTCGTGGGCCGGCTTAAAACGGCTCGTGGTCCAGATCCGGCCTGCGGGCCATAGTTTGCTCACTTCTGTTTTAATGCTCCCTGCCCAATACATGTCTTTAAAAAAAAAAGAAGGGATAGAAATAAAGTACTACAGTATGCTACAGAAATGGTTCAAAGCACTAACGGTGGGGTTTGGGGGGCATTGCTGGAAGTTACTGTGATATTTTTTCTTAATAATGTCCCCAATCTCCAGTTTACACTCCCAAAATGCTATGTGTCACAAAAACATAGGAACTCAAGATTAACCATACCAAATGAGATAATAAGTCCAATAATAGGCCTTTGGCAGTGTTCAATTCCTGATTCTTCAAACAAAGGGGCAAATATCCCATAATGTTCCTGGCCAACTGTACACTACTCATTCAAGGGGGAGAAGAAGATTGCTTCCCAGTCTCAGTAAAGATTAGTTTATGCCCTGTAGCATGAGATTTGATTATCCTTATCTCAGCATGAGTATAACTATAAATGGTAATCTTGGTAAGAAAATTATCCAGCCCTTTTTAAATGCAGTCACAGTATTTGACTCAGTGACCTGCACTGCAGCAAATTCCATAGCCTGCCTGCCTTCTCTGAAGAAATATTTCCTATATAGTGGTCTAAATTTACCAACCATTAATTTAATTTATTAATCTATTCCTCTTATTTTTATGGGACTGGGTATAAAGGCATGACTAATCAGTTTTTACTATAAAATTATGAAGGGCAAGTGCCTCTATCAATTTTCCCATGACTCATCTCTAGTCCTGGCTGAACAATTATACTTTCTGAGGGCAGAATAATTTATCTGGTGAAACCTTTATTATAGGCGATGATGCACAAACCAAAAAAACCCCCATGACTTCAGGTTATGTCTGCAATTAGAAAACAATATAATTTGTAAAGTGAGCAAATTTGCTCTAGAATCGTTGACCCACTATAAATAACTTTTTGGGCTACTTGTTTACTGAGTCACATTTCTGAACAGAACAACACTTTGTGGTGAACACTCATTTTTTGAATCCCATTTCATCTTCCTGACCCCTCTATTTGTATGGGATCTTCTTTATTTCCTTCAGTTATCTAGCCTAACCAAATTCTTAAAAATTGTTTTAAAAAAACATGAAAAGCTCTTTAGTGGAGAAACATTTTTTTTAAAAAAAGGAAGAACATTTCAACTACAAGACCACATGTACCTCCTGTTTTGTATAAAGTTGAGCAGTGACATACTAGATATCTGATAAGACCATGCCAAAAAGGAGAGTAGTTTCCTGGTTCCCGAAGTCCTGAACCGATGCATCACTGTGATATTCCAGTTTTATGACAGTGTAATTCCACTGAAATCAGCCTGATGTCCCTACACTTATGCTTCAGGCAATAAAATATGGCAGAAACCAATTACTACTCACCTTGGATCATATCCTGAGTTTCTTTGATTTTTGTACCCAGATTCTAGACAACCCTGGCTCTACACAACCTCACACAGACACCAGGAACAAAAGTAATCTTGGCAAAGACAGGTTGATGGCAAGCAAGAATAGATCATCTGGAGCAGACCATGTCCTTGACCCACTATGACCTTTCATGTCACAATGTGCAAATGACCCATGAAGGGGCTAAGTAGAGATTGTAAGATCTACAATTTTCGCAAGAGCCAGGACAGAGGCACAACAAATTGCACCTTGTAATTTTCCTTCTGGCCACAGCTTTTGGGACATTCATGTATCCATAACTTGAAGACAGTACCTAACCCATCAAGTGCTGTTCTGAGGGTCAAATCTCATCCCTCCACAGCAGAGGGATAGAACTTGAGCATCCTTTAGGGGGGTACTGCACCCCATTTGCATGTCATTGCACAGCAAGTCTTGGAGGTGTGGGCCAAGTGAAGGGGAAGGAGTGAAATAAGCTACTGCAGGACTATGTAATAGCCAGAGTAGTTCCAATGCCACTCTATGCCCTGGAGGGATTCCTTACAGCAACACCACTGGATCTGCCTTTTGCCAAGCCTGGGTACTTAAGCTTGGCATAGGGACTGGATTTAGCCCTTAGGCAAGAGGCCAAAGGTTGAGCGGTTCAACCATTGGAGGTGCAATAATTTCATAGAAATGAGAGCAAAGGCTGGATAGTTGCATTCAATGGGAAAAAACATTTCTTATTTCTGCCAAGTCAGCTGCTATGTGATCTATCCCTGAAAAGGGAAAATTACAAGTCCTTTTTCATGCTTTAAGATTCTGTTTTTCTATACTTTGCAGGAAGTAAGCTACAATGGAGCACAACTATCTCAATGGTGATATTTGTGTGGGTGTTCTCAGCATTTTGGTCTGCAATGCCACTGTTGGGGTGGGGTGAATATGACTATGAGCCACTAAGAACTTGCTGCACATTGGACTACACCAAAGGAGACAGGTGAGGAGGCCCATTAGATTATTCCCTCAGCTTTCTGTGAAATGGGTGACAAGACCAGCAGTAGCTGAATTTTATAGCAAACGCTTATCTTTCAGAGCTGACACTAGACATCCGGCTGCCCTAGATGCCCCATCTTTCTGGGACAGAGCAATTGGGTGGAAATGTGCTGGTGTGGCTGCTCTCAGCCCCCAGCCATGGTTACAGCTGTGTGAAGTATCTCAGCAAACCTCTGCTGGAAGCAGCTGGGCCAGAGACCCACTAGTATGGCAAATCCCTCTCACTGCTGCTGTCACAAAGGCTCTGGCACCTTTAAAAGAGCTGAATCCAAAGCTGTATTGGTACAGTTCACAGGTGTGAGGGCAGCTGGGTTAGAGGCGTCCCTCAAAAATCGACACCCTAGGCAGCTGCTACTGCTGTGTGATCTATGCCAAATACTGACTGTGCTACCACTAGAGTTACAATGTCCCTCATGCTTTCCTGTTTATCCACCTAATACATTGTGTCATGATCTTTGATTCTGAACACTCTGACTGGGACTTTTTTGTTTTACTCACGTGTACTACCTAGCACAAGTCCTGATCTTTGACTGGGGACTCTAGGCACTATCACAATATTAATTAATTAATTACATTATCATTCTTACCATTATCTTTATATAATACCATCTGTTTGCTGATATCAGCTGAAACTCTTGAGCCAACAGGCCCTACAGCTAAACTAGGAGGAAATAGGGGGTGGGGTGTTTTCCCTAAGTAGCTCTTCTTACCAGAATCCACTTCCACTCCTGGTCTATCAGAGTGCAACTGTATTGAGCTTCAGCACATGCCCCAAAGCCTGTCTGCTGCATCTAAAGCATCTATCCTTCCTTTGCATTTTTACAAATATAAATATATAAATACTTAGAAGCTTTTGCCTGAGAAAAGATTACAAGAGGTCTAAATTTCCTTTTCTATGCAGTCTTTTATTGATAGAAAGGTAATATACAGAATGGTTGTTAATTAGTATTTCAAATATTGCATGTGTGCTGGAGCACACTCTGATTAGTGCATTTTATAAACAACAAACAACACATCAGAAAAGGATTAATGGGGGCTTTTTCCTCTACCCACCAGAAATTTCGTCACATTCCTTTTTGCTATGGCCATTTTCAATTTTGTGATCCCTATCTTCATCATGCTGACAGCGTACCAATCTATAGAGCAGAAATTCAAGAAAAGTGGACAGTTCAAGGTAAGGAAGCTTCCTCGAGTTCCCCCCAAAACAAGATCACCTATGTGAGGTATAAAGTCCTGAAAACACACTCTCCCTCCTGGCCTCAGTATCATTGACCAAGATTTTGAAACAACCCCTCACCTCCCCTCCCTACAGAATCCTTCCCAGATTATACACTAAAATAAGTGCATGGTAAAACAGAATAGAGGGAGTTTTTGTTGATTTGATATAGATAATCATCCAGAGTAGCTTTGCTCATGAACGCTCATTCTTACTTACTTAACTAAGTCTTAGCACATCAAAGCTCTCTGAGACCAACAACACTGCAAAGGAAACATTATGAGGAGGACTCAGTTTCTAAGTGGGGGCAGGAGGGCAGGCTGGTTTTATAAATGTAACTTGTTTACACTTGGCTAGGGTAAATCAGAAATCTTTATGAGGTGGACACAAAGAAATTGTTTTTTCAGAAATGTTCTGGAGTACTAGGTTTATGATGATGTAATGTGGCGATTATGTAACTTGTTTTTTTAGGCACATACTGTACAGTCAGTGAGCTTTACACTTGACTGGCTAATTCACACACAGAGCTCCCTCAGTTATCAAATTCATTCTCATGGCATCCTTAAAAAAAAAAGAAACAGAGTTAAAATTTGAGGCAAAGATTTACCCTAGCAGACTAGTGTGTAGGATAGAAGGTATGTACACAAGCAATATATTACTTTAACAATGATCAACATTTTTTTCCAGTGAGTTTATGGAAGAGTCTGACAACTTATGTCTTTGCCTATTATAGGATGGTGTACAATAGTGTATGGTATTATGTAATCCGCAGGAAATGTATAGGCATTAAAACTACAGTTCAATGTGTACACATACACATTAATAGTGAGGTACTCAAATACTATGGTCATGAGAACCACAGAAAAGTCTACAAAATATAGACACAATGGCAACACTATATGTTTTGGCTTGATATCAATGATCTCATTTAATTTTTTGTATTATTTGTTATATTTGCTTCATCCCATTTGTAATACCCTCTTAGATGCTTACAAAATCCCATCCCATCACCGATTTGTCCATTTTGCAAGTTTCCTGTTGCCCCCTACACCCTGTCCTTTTCTGTAGAAATGAAATTAACATGGCTGCTTAATTAACTTCCCTGCTGCTTTCAAGGGACACTTCACATTTCACCTTGTTATGTCACCCCATGATCTATATCAGCTCTCTAGGAATAGCACTCACAGGCAAATAGCTACTACTATCCCAGCAGGGGGAGCCCAAAACATTGGGAGCCAATTCCACACAATTTCATCCAAATAACATCAATGGAAGAGCTGAGAGCAGAAGGAGGACAGTCTCTAACATGTGTGTCTTCTATCTAAAAATCCTTCACTGATTTTGAGCAAAAAATATTAGGTTACTGCGTCTGTCCTGTCTGTTTAATGCCTCATATTACTATGTAATAGATGAGTGTGTGGTTTTGTTTTTTCAGTTTAATACAAGTTTACCAGTGAAGACACTGGTCATTTGCTGGGGCCCCTACTCCCTTTTATGCTTCTATGCTGCAGTTGAAAATGTGACTTTCATCTCTCCAAAACTCCGAATGGTATGTTGAAAAAGCCCTCACATTGTCCTTGCTTTTTTCTGACTTACTCCTACAGCATATCATTTCACCAATCAATAGCTTGACACAGGATATATAAATAAGTAAATGGTTTCTACATAGTTTATTATTCATCTACTATCTTTAAAGAAAAGCAGCTAAGTATAGTAATGACAATAATTAAAATGATATTAGTGAGATCGCCACAAGATACTGAAAACAATTTAATAAGCTTCACTTGTTGCTTCAATAGTTGATTTTGGATCTGGATCTGTAGCCTGAGTATTATTCGGTTGGTCAGGTTTTCATCTAAGTTCAAGTGGTATTACTCTAAAGAGCTGGTTTTGGCTCCATTGTTTTCCAGTGTGGAACATTCATTTCTTAAGTGAATCTTTAATTAGTAAAACCACTCTTAAAATGCTTACTTTTCCCAGAGGACTCCTCTCTGAATAAAACTTGTTCTGGAATTGGAGGAAATGAACCTTTTCTCTAGATTCTCTCTGTTCTACATTTGTAGGAAACGAGAAGGGGATGCTAAAATGGCATATAAAAAGGATGGGAGTTTAGCATATGTGCATGAAGTATTTTACCATTCTATTTCAAAATCAAAATAATTTATCTTGGGGAACTGACTGGCTCAGGGGTTCAGTAATAACATATGAAGCCTTTCATCTGTAGCTCACTGGTTAAAATCCATCCAAAGTTGCAGGTAGCTAAAAGTTACTACCATATATTAGTTCAGTATCCCATATATTGTTCAGTATCCCACCTAAAATGAGTTTGTGATCTCAGTTGACTTCACCTTGGATAGCCTACATCACAAAATTCACTACCACAAATTGTGCATTTGTTTTCAGTCTCAACTGAAAAATCCCAAGAGTACAGACACTGAACTGATTTCTCACTTTGGAGGTGGTCCCCTCCTAGTCAGGGAAGAGTGGCTGGGCAATTTGAAGAAGTTTCATCGTCTGTCTTGTACCTGTCATGTGGGTAAAGGACTTATCTTCAGTTGACTCAAAACTCATCACAAGCAGCAAATTCATTTTTAAAAAATAATTCAGCAGGAACTTGTTTGGTAAGGGGCAAACCAACCATTTCTTCAGAGCTAGACTGCAGTGAGGATCTAATGGGCTTGTGTAGCATCACTTCAACTTCTGCTGAAACTTACATTTTTTACATGAAATTAAAATTGTTCTCTGTCTGTATATATCTTATAACAGATACCTGCCATTATTGCCAAGACAGTGCCAACAGTGGATGCTTTTGTCTATGCCCTGGGGAATGAAAACTATAGAGGAGGAATATGGCAGTTCCTCACAGGACAGAAGATTGAGAAAGCAGAGGTCGATAACAAAACTAAGTAACACAGTATGGCTTTAAGCTAAATTAATGCAGACACATAACTGAAAGCAAAACCAGCTGAGGAAACCATGTACGTACGCTAACTTTAATTAAAGGTGGTTCCACATTGGAAAGGTTCTGCCTGGTCTAAAAGCAATGAAATACTGAAAGAAAGTCATGTGGATAACTGTTGAGTTTCTCTTTCAATCTGTCATGAGCTGCTTGTCAAACAAGATGCCTTAAACCTGTGTTGGTTGTTGTCAGTCTTATTTTATATGTCATTGCAAATAAACTGTGTGCTGTGAAACATTTTTTTCCTGCTGGACTAAGATCAAAGTTTAGAAAATGAACTGTGGATATTAGGTTATCCAGTGAGGCCTACCAGTATTAATTTGTGCTCTATTTATCCACATGGTATGTCTGGGTAACCAAAAGATTAAAGCAATATCCAGAATTATACCATATGTTTGTGTCAGTGACTTGTTCACCTGCATTTTTTAATTTCACATAAAACAGAAGTTTGCAAATTTAGGGCCTGAATCTACCATCCTTATATAACTGAGAGCAGACACTATAATACTGAGAGCAGACACTGGCTCATATTAAAGTGAATGATCAGTAGTGTGTATTTAAGACTTCTGTATTTCATCATGTTGTTCATGATGCCTGTATAACTGCGAACTGGCAGTTGGATGGTGCTTGTTATCACAAGATGTGTCTCTGAATGATCTAGTTACAAAATAGGTTTCATGACACATTAGAATGAAAGAGATAGTGTGTATATAAAGACCCAAATCCAATTGATTCTTAGAGAGAAATCATAGTTAGTTTCCAAACATTGAAAGTAACAGAGTTTTTGAATCTAAGGAAGGAAAAGTCTTATCAGTCACAATTGCCATTTCCAACACATAATTTAATAGAGGGGAGAGAGTGTTGAGTAGTGGAATACACAAAGGTAGAATGGTGCACTACTAGAGAATAAAACATTAGCCAAAGCTGTATATTTTCCTCAAGAGTTTGTTCTTTGGAAACATGTATTTCCATCCTGGAACAAAGATTTATTTTATTTTCTTAGGGACAGATTCTAAGGTCTACCCAGCATTTAATTAGCCCACACTCAGGCAAATTCACACTGGCTTCAGAAGGAACTTGGCTCAGTAAAGACCTCATAATTTGACTCTCAGTGCATTTTAAAAGTAATATTGTGTATTGTAATAATCTTTTAGGGGCGGGGTGGCATTCGACAAGTGGCAGAACTCATCTTGTGTTCTTTACCTCCCTGCATGGTTACAAGTTTCAGCAGTACCTATACCTCTCTCTGTTTAGTTTTTATGTATCCTTTTTTAGTATTTGTTGAAAACTCTGATGGGTGAACCTTAATATTGTTATTTATTGTGTGCAAGGTTGACCAACGCTCTATAAGCCTCTAGAAAAATGCTATCACTGCTCTGAGCAGCTAACAATCTAAGAGTCACACACCATATCTGAAAAAGCATGAGGTAATGTGGAATCTCAAAAGGTTTGGAGTTAGTTTAGGTAAATGCAGGGCTGGGTACAAATACAAACCTTTGAGTGCTTGTGCAAATTATCTGCATGAGTCTACAAAATTTGATTTGAAATCTCCCAAGAACAATTTCATTCATGAAACTTCACATCAGGCCAGAAAGAGTGTGAAAAACACAAGTCTCTTTCATGATATCTCAGCACTTTCCAGTTTGGTCCAAGCTAGCAGCTGAAAATACAGCGGCCATTTTACAAAAAGGAGAGGGAGCACTACAGATAAAGATACTCAAACCTTTCACATTACAGAAGGGCCCAAGACTTAAAATTCAGACCTAAATTGAGAGGTGAAGCTGAACCTTTGCAAAGCACATGGTTGTTCTGATTTAGGATTCTGTTCATTCTTATAAATTCTGATCCAGTTCTGGATTTAGATGTAAACTTCCTCAAAATTCCACAGACTGGATAAGTCAATGTTAAGTTAGTGTGGATTCATTTCTAGGAATGGGCAAAAGAAAGGGTTGTCTTTTTTCAAAGGCAGGTTGGCCTACTAAAAAACCAAGGATTCCTCTCCTCAATGTGCCATTACAGCTGAGGAGACATACACCAGTCATAAAGGGATTGGTTATTAATAATGTTTGTGAGTGAGGAAACCAATAATTTTTGTAATGCTGACTAAAAAGGCACGAGTCAAGAAAAATCAGAAGTTATTGTGTTTCAAGATTCTCAACTCCTAGCCAAATAGCAAGACTATGTCTAGGAGCCTCAAACCTGGACATTTTCCATTACACCTGAACAAATTTTACATAGGAAAGTTTTACTCATGCTAGGGAAAATTTCACTTTACACAGATCTAAGCTCTATCCCTAAGCTCTCACCTCATGCACAGATGTCACAATAAGAAAGCAGACTATAAATCAAAAACTGCCCAGCAGATTTGAATATTTATATAGTCGAAGGGAAAAGCCAAAGTGTTACCAGATGTGTTGGTTTAGGTTCTTAGAACCTTACATATTTTTACAGACAAATAGATATATACACATTTTTTTTTTAACATTTTTTTTACATTGCTGTTTTTACATAGCTGTACATAGATTATATTTTCTTTATACATTTGGGTCAGTTAAGTTTTAATAGAATTCCCTTATGTTTTTAACAAATTTGACTAAATTGTTTATAGTCAAATTATTTCAAATACCTGGATTATTTACAGACATTCCTTTGGAAAAGGGCCCATTTTTCCTTCAGAATGGCTGCAAAGGAACCAAGAATTTATTTTCTCTTTAACATAGTACTTTTTAGCATTTTTACAAAGTTTAACTGCTTAATTCTGTTTAGCCTCTGTAGAGTTAACTTTTTAGGGTCTTTCCTTAAATTACTGTTTATCTTCCAAAATGACACCTTTATCAATTAGATTTTACCATTTTAAGTATTGTTCCAGGGATTCATGCTTGCACTTATTGCTTTCTTACTCCTGCCACTATGCCCTTAAGGCTTTCAACCAATTTCTTTATCTGTTGCTTGCCTGCTTGTCTGGGCCTGATCCTGCTTTTTCCAATGAACCTTTTCTTTTCATGGGCACAAGCTATGTTTCACTACCAATTTAGCAAGGAGGGTGGGCTTTTTAACCAGCCCCCACCCTTCCTGGTTCCTTTTTTTAAACATTTCTTTCAATATTGTGAAATGACCACAATATCACTCACAAGAAAAACAAAACAAAGCAAAACAAACAAACAAACATAAACCACACTACACTGCCCAAACTCCTATATTTTTCAGAGTTTGGTTTAACAGAACAAGATTTGTATCTTATGATTTTAACCCACTTTGGGCCAGAGGGAGAGACGCTAAGCTTCCCTCTGTATTGCTCGGGCTTTCACCACCGAGGGTTCATCCACCAAATATAAAAATCCTTCCCAGGATCAGAGCGAGAAACAGTAAGTTTTCCTCTGTACAGGCTGTTAGGCGGAGGTAGCTGTCATTACAAGCCTCCCACAGCAGCCAGGTCCCTGCAGCGTCTCTTTTTGCTGCATTTGGGGGTTTACATATGAGGATATAGTGGGCCAATCTATCCTCCAGGTTTGAAATAGAGCAAGCATCTGCAAGGGCTTGTTCAGTCCAAGGACTGTGCCCATATCTCTGAAGGATTTGTTTAAAGGGTGTTATTTCTTTTACAAAAGGTGAGGTTGGAGCTCCTTCAAACTCCATTCCTGTCTCTGAGACTGTTCTCCCTTGTTTTTTCTTAAACATTTTTAACACGTGTATAGTTTTCTTTGTCACCCCTGAACCCTTGCAGCGAGTGACACAGCCTAAATTATCTTATCCTGCTACCCCTGATTTTGTTCAGCGAGCAGCTTTACCTTGCCCTATGGGCTCTTGTTACCCCTGATTTTTCAGTGAACACTTTGGATAAGATTAATTGTAGCTTAAAGTTTTTATGAGCTCTTTTATGAAGCCTTTACCCACCAGAGGTCAGTAGGCTTTGGTTAACCAAAAATAGAACCACTTTCTATAGAGCCAGCTGTGTGCACACCAATGTTCACAATAACTGAGGCATTTTACCAATATTCCCCCTTTCGCAATTCTCCACCAAAATGTTATACCAATAGAATAAAAACCAGCAGGATCTTATTAAGAGGGATAAGGCAAAGATGCCACATTTATTGTAAATATACTGATAAAGCAAAAGATAAAAGTAAACAACGTTGTTTGACTACTTATTTTTTATACATACACACATACAGAGAGAGAGAGAGAGAGAGAGAGATTTACACAATTATTTATTTAAGTTTTGTATAGGTGTTATAGTTACCAGCCTAGAAGTTGCTCATGCCAAGTTACTGGCCAGGTATCTTGGTCATGAGGATGGAGCCGAGTCTGTGTCAGGTACACCTGATGCTCCTGGAGGCTGGCAGCAGAACCAGAGACTCAGGCCTGGTCTACACTAGGCGTTTATGTCGAAGTTAGCGCCGTTACATCGAATTAACCCTGCACCCGTCCACACCGCGAAGGTATTTAGTTCGACATAGAGGTCTCTTTAATTCGACTTCTGTACTCCTCCCCGACGAGGGGAGTAGCGCTAAATTCGACAAGGCCATGTCGAATTAGGCTAGGTGTGGATGGAAATCGACGTTAATAGCTCCGGGAGCTATCCCACAGTGCACCACTCTGTTGACGCTCTGGACAGCAGTACGAGCTCGGATGCTCTGACCAGCCACACAGGAAAAGCCCCGGGAAAATTTGAATTTGAATTCCTTTTCCTGTCTGGCCAGTTTGAATCTCATTTCCTGTCTGGACATCGTGGCGAGCTCAGCAGCACTGGCAACGATGCAGAGCTCTCCAGCACTGATGGCAGTGCAAGCTCAGAATAGAAAGAGGGCCCCAGCATGGACTGATCGGGAAGTCTTGGATCTCATCGCTGTGTGGGGCGATGAGTCCGTGCTTTCCGAGCTGCGATCCAAAAGACGGAATGCAAAGATCTATGAGAAGATCTCTAAAGACATGGCAGAGAGAGGATACAGCCGGGATGTAACGCAGTGCCGCGTGAAAATCAAGGAGCTGAGGCAAGGCTACCAGAAGACCAAAGAGGCAAACGGACGCTCCGGATCCCATCCCCAGACATCCCGTTTCTACGAGGCACTGCATTCCATCCTCGGTGCGGCCGCCACCACTACCCCACCACTGACTGTGGACTCTGAGGATGGGATAGTGTCCACGGCCGGATCCTCGGACATGTTAGCGGACGGGGAAGATGAGGAAGGAGATGAGGAGGACGAGGCAGTCGACAGCGCTCACAACGCTGATTTCCCCGACAGCCAGGATCTCTTCATCACCCTTACAGAGATCCCCTACCAACCCTCCCCAGCCGTTACCCCGGACACAGAATCTGGTGAAGGATCATCCAGTAAGTGTTGTAAACATCTAAACATTTATTTGTAACAGAACATGATTATTAACAATTTAAAAAATGGGTTTCTCATGATTAGTTTGATTAACTTAACGGTTCAGTCATGGGCAGTGCAACTATTTGAAAAAAATCTAGCAATGTCCGGTTTTGCATGATTGTCCTGCCCAAGCCGCTCTACTGTTTAGTCCCTGCTACTGCAGCTACAGTAAGATGCGGTCTATATGTCCGGGGATGGAGCAGAAATCCTCCTGGGACATCTCAAGGAAGCTCTCCTGCAGGTAATTTGAAATCCGCTGCATTAGGTTCTTGGGGAGAGCGGCCTTATTGGGTCCTCCGTAGTAGGACACGTTGCCGCGCCACGAGACTAGCAAGTACTCCGGAATCATTGCTTGGCACAGCATGGCGGCATACGGCCCTGGTCTTTGGAGGCTTTCCCGGAGCATTCTCTGTCTGTCGCTCTCAGAGATCCTCATGAGGGTGATGTCGCTCATGAAGACCTGCTTTGAATGAGGTAGGGGAATGTTATTAGTGTTGGCTGGTTTGCAGCCACGCGGTGGAGGCGGGAAAGGGTCAGCCGAAAGGGATCGTTCCCGGGGACAGCCGCGAGGGTGTGGGACAGGAGCAAACTTCCTGCTTGCCGGATTGCTGGCAGCAGGGACCGACATTGATTTCAATGTGAAATGAGGCCATTGCTAATATTAAAGTTTTAAGCTGCCACGAATCTACGGCTTACCATGTCTGCGTGCAAGAGCAATTCCGTTGTCCTGACAGGGTTCTCAAAAGTGCTCTGCAAAACCCCAGACACTGAATGCGAAGGCCGAGAATTCGACCTTGTGCTGAGTGCGCATGTGATAGGTGCTGTGCATGGTCCTGTTCACAGAGAAAGACTATGTTCTTTGTTCACAACTACATTTATGTTTCTGAGGAATTCACTCCCTTTTTCCCATTCCCACAGCCCCATCTGCGACTGTCTCACAACCTAGCCTGTCATCACACTCCCAGAGGCTAGGGAGGATTAGGCATAAGAAGAAGAGGACACGGGAGGACATGTTCTCCGAGCTTATAGCCTGCTCCAGAGCACAGGCAGCACAGCAGACCCAGTGGCGGGAGAACTTGTCCCAAATGCACCAAGCCAACATGGATCGGGAGGAGAGGTGGCGTCAGGAAGACCAGCAGGCGACTCAAACCCTGCTTGGACTACTGAGGGAGCAAACGGACACGCTCCGGCGCCTTGTGGATGTTCTGCAGGAACGGAGGCAGGAGGACAGAGCCCCGCTGCAGTCCATCTCTAACCGCCCTCCCCCGCCACCAAGTCCCATACTCCCTTCACCCAAAGTGCACAGAAGGAGAGGCGGCAGAGTCCCTGCTAACTCTCACTGCACCCCTGCAGAGAGCTCGAGCAGCAGAAGGCTCTCAGTCCCCAAAGTTTGACAAGTTCTTTCCTTCCCGCCTGACACAAGCCCCCGTCCAAGTTTCACTTCCCAGTCCCCTGTGTAGTTGTTAATAAAAAATATGTTTCTGTTAACTACTGTTTCCATCATGTTCTTTTGTAGGAGGGGGGGGAAAGGGGGTTGGTAATTGGACAGGACAGTCACCTTTGGCAGGGTACATAGTCGGGGGCAGGCACAGCAGCAGGGCACATACATAGTGCAGTGATGCAGTGACTACTTACCCTGGTTAGTCTGGGAGGTTCTTTTCATGTTATGTGGTGGGAGGTGGGTTGCTCTGTGACTTTGTGGCACGGGAGGGCAGTTAGAGATCTGAAGCGGCGGTCCTTAGGCAGGATCACAGAGCCACACAGCAGGGGATCTGTAAGCGTCCCCCCCCGCCACAAAGTCACATAGTACCCCCATACACACAGTCCCTATCAGGAGGGGTGACAGGCTCCGTTGAAAGAACCATCCCACCGCACCGGAGCCTGTCAGTCCTTCAGTTTAGAAGCTGCATTCGCGCGACTACACTACACCCGCTCCGCACCACAGTCTGCGTCCCAGTTTTAAAAAATTCCCGCGAAAACAGTATTAAAGAAAACGGTGTGCTTTAACAAAGTAGAACTATTTTTATTTTGAAACGTGTGTTGGAAGTGGGGTGAAGGCTTCTCTGTACACAAAATTAGAAAGTCACAGGTTACCCTGCTCACTCAGGAACTTTGCTTTCAAAGCCTCCCGGATGCACAGCGCTTCCCGCTGGTCTCTTCTAATCGCCCGGCTGTCTGGCTGTGAGTAATCAGCAGCCAGGCTAATTTCCTCAACCTCCCACCCCGCCATAAAGGTCTCCCCCTTGCTCTCACAGAGATTGTGGAGCACACAGCAAGCTGCTATAACAATGGGGATATTGGTTTCGCTGAGATCACAGCGAGTCATCAAGCTTCTCCATCTCCCCTTGAGACGTCCAAAAGCACACTCCACCACCATTCTGCACTTGCTCAGCCGGTAGTTGAAGAGTTCTTTTTCAGTGTCCAGGGCACCTGTATAGGGCTTCATGAGCCAGGGCATTAGCGGGTAGGCTGGGTCCCCGAGGATGACTATAGGCATCTGCACATCCCCAACAGTTATTTTGTGGTCCGGGAAGTAAATACCTTGCTGCAGCCGTCTAAACAGACCAGAGTTCCTGAAAACACGAGCGTCATGAACCTTGCCCGGCCATCCCACGTAGATGTTGGTAAAACGTCCCCTGTGGTCCACCAGTGCTTGCAGCACCATGGAAAAGTAGCCCTTTCTGTTAATGTACTGGCTGGCCTGGTGGTCCGGTGCCAGGATAGGGATGTGAGTTCCATCTATGGCCCCACCGCAGTTTGGGAATCCCATCGCTGCGAAGCCATCTATGATCGCCTCCACGTTTCCCAGGGTCACTACCTTTGGCAGCAGTACATCAACGATTGCCTTGGCTACTTGCATCACAACAACCCCCACGGTAGATTTGCCCACCCCAAACTGGCTCGCGACTGACCGGTAGCTGTCAGGCGTTGCAAGCTTCCAGAGGGCTATGGCCACTCGCTTATGGACAGTCAGGGCTGGTCGCATCCGGGTGTCATTGCGCTTCAGGGCAGGGGACAGCAACTCACAAAGTTCAAGGAAAGTTCCCTTCCGCATGCGGAAGTTTCGCAGCCACTGTGATTCATCCCAGACCTGCAGCACTATGCGGTCCCACCACTCAGTGCTTGTTTCCCGTGCCCAGAATCGCCGTTCCACGGCATCAACATGACCCATTGCCACCGTGATGTCCTCGGCGCTGGGTCCCCTGCTTTCTGAGAGGTCTGTGCTACTCTCACACTTCAGGCCATCACCGCGTTGACGTAGCCTCCTCGCCTGACTTTTCTGCATCTGCCTCAGGGCAACCTGTATGATAAGCTGCGAGGCGTTGAGAGCGGCCACAACTGCAGCGATGGTTGCAGCGGGCTCCATGCTCACAGTGCTGTGGCGTCCGCGCTGTCAATGACTTGAAAAGTGCGCGAAATGATTCCCCCCCGGCGCTTTCAGGGAGGGAGGGAGGGCGGGAGTGATGGACGGATGACGACAGTTACCCAAAAGCACCCTGGCCCCTTTTTTTTTTACCCAGAAGGCATTTGCGGCTCCACCCAGAATTCCAATGGGCGGCGGGGACTCCGGGAACTGTGGGATAGCTGCCCTCAGTGCACCGCTTCCAATGTCGACGCTTTCCCCGTTAGTGTGGACTCACAAAGTCGAATTACTGTCCTTAGTGTGGACACACACGTTCGACTTTGCAATATCGATTCCAAATATTCGATTTAAGTAAAATCGAACTACTCTCGTAGTGTAGACAAGGCCTCAAAGTCATCAGTCTTTAGAGTCCATTCTTATAGGAATTAGTTCCTATGTTAGTTTATGGGAGCTGTTTTATTCTGCTGTTGCTGACTCAGTCAGCAGATGGCACATTCCTGTCCAAAGTGGCACATTCCTGGTGGCTTCACACTGTCCAAAGTTTGTGTTTCTCATCCTTCCAGGTGATGGGGTGGGTCCCAGTTTACCCTCCGGGGGTTTCTGGTCATTCACTTGACACATTCTTTGGCCGATGGATACTTCTTTTTTAGGCTGGCACCTTCCTAACCATCCATGTATATCAAGCATTTATCAGCATACATTCCATCCCTTAACCATATTTTAATTTACTGTCTCCACCACTTTCAGAGTGTGTGCTAATTTATTTGAGACTCCCGGCCCTTTAATTACAAAGGGTGGGGGTCTGTCCTAGGAGCCATTGAATGAAGTGAAAGTTACTTAACAGCTTATAGTGTTTGTTTACATTGTATTAATTACTTTAAGAACAAGGTCAGTTAACTTGTTTGTAAGTTTTACATAGTAGTAAAATATCTTTCACAGGATAGATATAATTAATGGTTTCTACAGACAGTAGCTTACAAGTTTTAACAGAAGACCCAAGAGATTTTTGTACTTGGTGAAACTGTTGGATTTTAAAGTGTGGGGGCCAAATTATGAGGGGTTCACTGTCACTTGGGGGAATCACTGTTAGTACCTTCTTTAATATCCCTACAAAAGAAAATTCTATAAAAAATTGTAGATTTTCTCTATCAAACATTTATTTTTTCCTGTTGTTGTTCTCTTTCATCTTGCACACCTTAAACTGATACAGTCTATTTAAATTAGTTGTTTGGACTGAAGAGTGTCCTCACTAACTTTTCCATTTCATCACACATTGGCTGATAACTTGCTAGTGAAGAAAGCAGTAAATCAGCCAGCTTGTGACTTCTGGAGAGATTTGAATTTACCAGGGTGTAGAAAATTGGATTCTCTCTTCCCCCCCCCCTTTTTTTTTTTTTTAAGGAAAAAAAGCAAGACAAACATACAGAAAACATCTGGGAACTTGACACTGAAATATAAAGTTCCCTTGCAATTGATACAGCCTTTTCCAATAGCATCCTAATTGTATAAAACAGGGACTGCTGATATCCATTAACAACCATATTTCATTTTTCCCCTCTTAGCAAAAGGTATGGAGGTGTGTAGTATCAAGAAGCTAGTCTGCACCACAGTTCCCATATTTACCCTTAGCACAATATGCCTTCACTAATACAGCATTACATCAGACCTGACTGTCATGGTTCTGGCAATGTTTCCATTATAAAACCTGTCTCTTACTCTGTGGATAAATCATTTCAGACTAAGACTCATACACTTCATGTAGAGTATACTCAAGAGTGCAAAAACATGCTTCCATGCACTGTAGAGTCTGAAGGACACAATATGGATTTAAATGGAGTTATCTGGAAACAAGTTTTTTATAATATTCTTACAAAGTGAAGCCTGAGAGCCAAATTGGGCTCACACATTTTTACAGTGCAGCCCATATCCACTCAGGTCTTTAAAAAAAGAGGTGCAACCCATGGATATTTGCGGTTCCAGGACCACTCCGCTTAAAGTGGAGTAATGGATACTGGGAACTGCAGCCTCATTGCTCTGCACCTCTTTAATAAAGATTTAATAAAGAGTGGCTACAATCTGCTCTATTTTTACAAATTAGGTGTAATACTTGGACTACTTGTAAATTTCCTGTTGCAGCCCTCAGCTGGGTACTGCTTGGCAATTGTCCTTGAATTAACATAACATAAGGAAAAATGTTCAGCTCCTTCAGGTTAAATTGCTTGATTCAGCACCCGATAATTCTATTAATGTTTTAGAATATGCAGTATTCTAACTCTGCCAACAATAAGAGATACCCTGTTAATGCTCAGGGTGTTTATGCTCATTATTCCCATTAGTGTCAGTGGGATTTACCTTTATAATTCTCTGATGCGTTGATGAAAAATAGACTTCCAAAGAAAGAAAGGAGGGAAATTCTTCTCCTTATCCCTAGATAAAAACAACATAATTTCCTCAGGTTTTCTACCAGCAGATGAACTTCTAACACTTAACCTCTTGCACTCTGATTTTCAGAAGTGCCGACCATCCACAACTCCAACTGAAGTCTGAAAATCAAGCTCTTGCTAACATCGTCTTTCAGCATTACCTATATCTACAAAAAAACTGAAACTTTGATAAAAAGAGATTCAGATTTTCTAAGGTTTTTCTTCATTGCTCTTGTCTTTATGCATTTTTCCCTAGGAAATACAGGATTTTTTCTCACGACATGGAAGACTGACTTAGGAACTGGATAAGGGTCAGGCAAAGAATTAGCAGTATCCTCTTGTCCACCATTATATTACACTGCACCTCCAGTGCAACATATAAGTGACCTGGTTGTGCCACCACCCAAAAGGAGAAAGAGGTTGGTATGGATTCAGTAAATATGGACCTGAAAAAGGCCAAGAAGGTTAGTCCTAATAGTGCTTTATAGTGACAGACTCAAAGGGCTCAATCTGTTTAGCTTAACAATGAGAAAGTTACGGGGTGACATGATCACAGTCTGTACATACTGTAATACTCATAGCATCAGAGATTTACTGGGATTTACTGCAAGTACCCACTCTAGTACACACAGGCAGAACTAAACTTCCCACTAGCTCCCTAGCTTAAATCAACAGCATAACATACAAGACAATTTAACACTAAAATAAGAATATAGCATCATTTACTGATGGAGGTGCTGTCTATATACTAAATATCACAACCTTCCCACACACATACACAAACAAATAAATAAGAAGTTGAACAGTAGCGCCTAAGAATCAAGGTAGTCTGCCATCCACACAGGTTTCTGTGGACATAGGCACCAAGTCCGTGGATGCTCGGGCAGGAGCACCCATGGGGAAAAATTAGCGCACCCACCGGCAGCCAATCTCGCCCCTCCTCACCTCCTTCTCCCTGCCCCGAGTGTGCCATGTCCCCGCTCTACCCCCTCCCTCCCAGTACTTCCCTCCCCTCCACCACCTAACAGCTGTTTGGTGGCACTTAGGACTTTCTGGGGGTGGGGAGGAGTGGGAACGTGGTGCGCTCAGGGGAGGAGGCCGAGAAGAGGCAGGGCAGGGGCGGGGACTTGGGGGAAGGGGTAGAATGGGGGCAGGAAGGGGGCGGGGCCAGGGCCAGCACAACCCATTAGGCGACCTAGGCGGTCGCCTAGGGCACTAACATTTGGGGGGCGGCGGCCGGATCTTCGGCCGCACCGGTATTTCGGGGGCGGGACCTTCCGCCGCCTCTGTCGAGAGCGGCATTTCGGGGGTAGGACCTTCTGCCGCCTGGGGTGGCAAAAAAGCTGGCAGCGCTTTTGGGCGGGGCTGAGGTGGGAAAAGGTGGGGTGGGGCGGGGACTTTGGGGAAGGGGGGAGAATGGGGGCAGGAAGGGGACAGGGCTGAGGGGGGAAAAGGGGGGGGGGGGCGGGGACTTTGGGGGAGGGGGGGGAGGGGGGGTGGAACAGGTCGAGCACCCACTGGGCAGAGGGTAAGTCGACCCCTTTGTCCATGGGCATCTGCCCACTCAAGTCCTATATTCAGTCATGAATACCTCACTCATAGTTGGATCCAGATGATCAGTGAGTGCAGGGTTCATGTCCTCTAGGTCAGTTCTATCTGTTGCGGACAGATTGTCTGTTGAAGACAGCACTATGTTGTAGCCCTGAGAACATCCTGGCAATTCCTCCAACACAATTGATCTGTTATGAGCCACAGGAACCTGCTGGGGTACCTCCAAATGCACTTCTGCATCCTTTGGGATAGTTGTTGAGCATCCTCAGTATTTACCCTCTCCATTCTTTCAATGAATCTGTGCACCAGTTCTCAATGCATTACAAAGGGGCGAGCTCTTGCTTTTTGTATCAGCAATGATAAGTTGTTTAGTTTCTTACTCACTAAGGGTATGTCTACACTTACCGGAGGGTCCGGCGGCAGGCAATCGATGTTCTGGGATCGATTTAACGCGTCTGGTTTAGACACGATAAATCAATCCTGGATCGATCCCGGAAGTGCTCGCCGTCGACGCTGGTACTCCAGCTCGGCGAGAGGAGTATGCGGCATCGACAGGGGAGCCTCCTTGCCGCATCTGGACCCGCGGTAAGTTCGGACTAAGGTACTTCGAATTCAGCTACGTTAGTAACGTAGCTGAATTTGCTTACCTTAGTCCGAAGTGGGGGGTTAGTGGAGACCAGGCCTATGTGAGGTCCCCTCCAAAACAGTGTTAAGTTTGGGATTTTTTCCAGGCTGCTTTTTCCAGTTGTGTGGCCACACCTTCTTTCTTGGACGGGTATATTATTTTCCTTTTTCCTGGCATCTTGTGCCTGGCACTCACCATCTGACTTATCAGTGACGCAAGGATAGCATTCCAGAAGGTGGAGGAACAGATGAAAGACTTTGCTCCATCATCCATCTGTTTAGGTGCGCAGGGTCTTGATAGGGTTGCCAATTTTGGTTGGACATATTCCTGAAAGTTTTATCACATGACAATCTTTAAAGATTAATCTTTAATTCCTGGAGGATTGGCAACTCTAAGTCTTGATGTTCAGGCAGCAAGAACTGGCAAGTCACAGGCAAGCACAGGTTTGCAGAGTCCAAAAATAATCCAATAAAGAGAGTAATAGGTAATTAAGTGCCTGCTGATGTTATATGCAAAGATGACAAAAGGCAACTTCGTATCCCAGTCTCATTTATCTTCACTAACTCTAAATATAGAACCAATAGTGTGGATTATTCTCCCCACTCTCCCATTACTCACAGAGTAGTCCTCACATTGGTTATCTGGAGTGGTCAGCATGCCTTATGTAACAACTGTGATTCAAATTCCTTCCTCTGATCACTACATATGCACTTTGGTGGGCCAAACTGCAACATTACATGTTTCATCAATACATCCATAACCATCTCAGTCATTTTATCCTTCAGTGGTTGTATGACAACATCTATTCAGAGAAGAGGTCATACAGTGCCAGCAAATACCGATTTCCACCTGGTGTGTCTGGAGTGGGCATTTCAAGCCAATCTGTATGAACTCCCAAGGTTTACTAGATTGTGGCAGTTCTGCCTCTTCTTGCTGGCATTTCCAAGACAGGAAAGCACCCAGTCCTTAACATCTGCAACAGCCATGCCCAGCCAAAAAAATCTGTTGGATACATAGTTCTGTATCTTTTTGCATCCCAGGTACCTGTCACTTCCTTATCAGGAAGTCATTCCAGTACCATTATCTGTAAGCTTGTTGGCAAGACAATGGACCTGTTACCATTATATATCACCAAACTGATAACCAGATCAATGGATAAACATTCCTGAACTGCACTGAACTTCCCCAGTCTAGGTCTCCTTCAGTAGGGTCTATTGGCACACCAAACACAACTTAGAGGCCTTAGATGGTACTTGCAGATGTTTTCACAAGACCATGCTGAGTCTATTCTCATAGCCCTTACCCGTGCTGAAAGCAGCAGCCAACAGATTTTGCTTTCCAGGTTTATGGTGAACCATGAATGTATATTTAGACAGTTTCTGAATCCATCTCCACAGGTGTCTTTCTGCGTTGTGCTTTGTAAGGAACCACTGCTGGGCACTGTAGTCTGTGTACACTGTGAATTCCATACCTAATAAATAGGGATGATAGGCCTTGAAGGCCTCCACAATAGCCAGACACTCCAGCTGTGTAACTGAATACTTGGTTTCCCTCTCATTTAACTTGTGACCTCCAAAAGCCATGCAGCAGCACCTACTGAGCTCATCTATTTGCTCAAGTGCAAATCCAACAGACACCTTTGATGCATCACAGGTTACCATGAATGGACAGGATACAGCTGGGAATTTAAGCACGGCATGGTTTAGAAGTCCTTCCTTCAGTGACTCAAATGCTCTGGTGTTTTACCATCCAGACAAAGTTGCTCTTAGTTAGTTACAAATCTCCAATAGAATCCACAGAGATCTGCAAACTGCTGTACCTCCTCCAGATTTGTAGGAACCTTCCAATCCTTTATAACATTCAGTTTCTGGGGTTGAGGCTCCAACCCATTCTCACTGATTACACATCCTAGGAAGGTAATGTGACTCCTCGCATATTGACATTTATTTCGTGCAAGTCTAAACCCTGTCTCCTTAAAAAGAAAATTCTTCCACTTCCACCAGATGTTCATTTGTTTCCATAAAACATGGGAGGAAGTCATGTAAGTACATGAGAGTGTCTTCTGTTCTCAGAACTTGGGTTAGATCATTTGCTACCTTCTGAAATGTCCCTGAGAACAAAAGGCATTCTGTGGAATTTTTAACAGTGAGAGTAATTAACCATTGGAACAATTTTGCAAGGGTTTTAGTAAATTCACCGTCACTGGAAATTTTTGACTCAAGCTTGGATGTTTTTGTAACAGATACTCTAATTCAAACAGGAATTAATTCAGGGAAATTCATTGGCCTGTGTTATACAGGAGGTTAGACTAGAAAATCACAGTGGTTCCTTTGTCTTTATAATCTATGAATAATCTCTTAATCTAATTATGAGTTTGGTTCAACCACCTGGACTATAAAAAACATTTTAGTTTAAAATCATTGGTATTAGTCACAAATTCATATCTTATTGTCAATAGTATCCCACTTACATCTATTATGTTGTGTTATCTATGAAGATGGTTGACTGAAAATGCACACCTTAGTCTATTCTATAGTAAACTTGCATTTTGACATTACAATGCAAAAATGAATGTTGGAATTCATATATACAGAGTATATAAATTCACAGCTAGAGAGAATATATATCATAAGAAACATTCTATGTTCTACATAAGCCAATATGTGTAGCCTGGTAAATATGAGGTATGGCTTGCTGTGAAAATGTGCATTTCCCTCTCTAAACAGAATGAAGTGCATTTTAATTAAAAAATATATATATGGTGACCATGCGTGTGTGCACACATACTAAAGTTGTGTATTATTTCACATGACTGAATTTCCACACAAAAGTTTATTGGAAAACCAGAAGTCTATGAACACCTGAAATTAAAAGCACAAATGTGTAAGAAATCCCCAAAACTGATGGAAGTTGAGTATAAACTTAAATAGAATTAAAACTGCATGCACAAAGATTAATATCAAATACCATCTTCTTTATCTTTTCTATACTTTAAACCCCTTAGATAGCCACAGAGAGTATTATGGGTGCTTGCTTTCTCTAATGGGCAGTATATTAAATTACTCCATGTACATATGGAACTTTGTTATTAAGAAGGCAACATCACATTATAGTGGATAATAGAGCAAGGACTCACCTAGCACTGGGCTGGGATCTGGATTTGCCTTCATATCAAATATACTAGCCGGTGGGTTGCACTGGAGATTAAGTTCTTAGAGACCTAGACTCTGATCCAAGCAAAGCATTTAATCATTTATTTAATTTCATGTACATGAGCAGTTTGATCGAAGCCAACGGAAGTTAAGCATGCCGCTTAATTACTCAGCAAGATCATGGCCCTAAAGATTAACTTTTAGTTACACAGAATTTTGTTCAAGATTTCTTAGGCAGTAATACTTAATAATAGAACTGGAAATGTGGGGCCTGATTCTCCACCCCCTTGTATCTTGTACAATCATTTACATATGTGTAAAGTAATTGCAGATTGGCAGCAAATGGAACCTGATCAGAATGACAGTGTTTAGCTACTGGGATGCCAAGAACTTACCTTCAGAGGTGGTCCCTATCATCCAGGGTTGAGTCACATTGATGGGACAACATGAGAAAAGCTCAAAGTCTGCAGTATTGCTGTCCATGCTTTATTTGTGCTGTGGATTTCCAGTGATGTTGATATGACACCTTTTAGGAAAGCTGAAATTTGTTTAAAAATTCAAAAAAAAAGAAGATATCTACTACCTGCACAAAAATTCAGGGAGGACAGATTGCACTCAAGTCTTGTGCCTAGCTCAAGTTTTCCTCTTCTACTTTCTCAGATGCTGATTACTCAGATCACAGGGTCTGGTCTGTGTCTAGGAGCCGTGGCCGTTAATACTTTTTAACAACACCTGCTCCAAGTTCTCTCTGTCTCGCTATCTTCTAGACACCACAGTTGATTCTTTTCACAGTTCAGTGGAGCAGGAGCAATAGGTGGAACAAGTTGCATTCTGGGAGCCAGACCTCAGTTAACTTGATGTAAACTGGAAGTAATTCTATCTAAATGAATGCTATTACTCCTAGGTTATAGCAGTGTAAGTGAGATCAGAATTTGGCCCTATGTATTGCTGAATACAGTATGATTACTTTTCTATGAATTCCTGCTTCATTACCCTCTCTGATTTACCTTTCTAGAAAGGTATCCAGCCCTGACATTATGCTATGTCTTTGGAGGCACTCATTTGATAGAATGTAATCCTCTACTAGTGGACTGGAGAGCAAATGCACCAGCAGCATGGCCATTAGTAACCCTAGGTTTGGTGGATTAAGCTTTTGATGACAGCTGGTATCAAACTGGACCAAGATTTAAAAAAAAGTTTGGCTTCTAAATGGGAGTTGCTAGGTGTTAGGCACTTTTGAAGATAAACCCATTTACTTAGAAGACCAAAATTTAGGCTCCTAATTTTTAAAAAATTCTTGACCATAGAATCTGCTATAAACAAAATCTATACCTGATACAAATCTGATAGCTGGTAACTATCTTATAAACAAAACCCCAATCTGAACACACTAAAACTCTGGAAAAGTTTGAATCCACAGTGGAGCTGAAAATTGGGCTTAAAGGCCATCTCAAGTTTTAACAGTTTAATAAAGGAGTGACATGTTTTTCCACAACTCCTTTGTTGAGGAAGCAGAGACAAGCCGACTATGAAAAACTGAAATTAAATTGGTGCCAAAGTATCTTCAATGTTGACAATGCTAAGTTTCTGCAGCAAGTAACTTGAATCTTCTTCCTACCCATCTCTGATTTACATTGTTTACATTCAAGTAAGTTATGTATATTTTCCAGTATGGTTATAGGAAGGATCATACCTGTCTGGATTTATTACTATAACTAGGTCTATATCGTCTGAACAGACTTTGAGTTCCTTTGGAGCTGGGGAGAAATTAAACATTTTCATTTCTACAGATTCAGAATTGTTGTGTAACGTGAAAACAGAATTTAGCCACAAATTGTCTGAATCCCAAGGGAGTTTAAGGATCAACAATGAACTGTAACTTTCCAGAAAGCTACTGGAAGGATTAACATATACATTAGAGGAGTTTAATAGAGATGTAACATTTTTACATCTTCAAAGAGCAAAGCTGACTTTTCAGTCTGAATAGCATCTATATAACTCAAAGAAAACAATATAATGAGAATGAATAAAAGTAACGTCTCTATGAGAGAGCACAGTATGTGTGTGTGTCTCCTTTAAATAGTCAGCAGTAACTCTGCCGCTCAGTCTGTCTTCCTATCTTTGCAAACTGCAGTGTCCTTACAGATCTAAAAATGATATACACAAAAATCAAAGGCGTATAGAAGTTATACAGCTAAATACAACACATTAAGCAGCTGTGATTTTAGTCCTGAAACTATACAGAAAAAAACTCATGGTTCTCGATTCCAAGATTAAAAGCTAGTCAGCTATTTAAATTAGAATCCTTAATTCTATAGAATCTTTTGAAAGTGAAGTATGTACCTAGGGTCTCTGACAGGATTGTACTCGGGGAGCTAGCCCACACTGCCAGGGCTACACTGCCATTTTTAGCATGCTAGCTTGATCAAAGCTAGTGATGTATGTCTAACCAAGCTGGAAATTACACTTCCAGCTCCAGTACTCTACTCTGTCAGTGCACAGACCTGTATGACTAGCACTGGCTCAATTTCAATAGATTTGGAAATTTGATTTGCCTCAGATAAGTACCCAAACCTTAGGATGTTTATTTAAAGCAATTTTGCTATTTTAGTCTACAAAATGTAATTGGAAATCTCATGAGAAAAACGTTTTTCATGAGATTTCCAGTATTTCTGCCTCCTGGCCAGATCTAGAAATATCAAAGCTTTAGGAGTTGGGAGTTGTCTCCCTTTTCCTTTGACTTCTCAACAGTAGAAAGAATTATTGTTGTCTCTCAAGCTATTGATAAATATTTAGCCACACTTTTTTTTAATAAATAGGCACTGGGTATACATTTTCTAACTCAAAAATAATCAACAAGTAAAAAAATCAATCAGGAAATTGAAAGTTTACCAACAGCAGCACTACAAGCAATAATTCAGCCTGTCTTACACTAACATTTACTAAATAGAAAAAACTAGTTTTTTTTCCTTTTTTCAGTTGCTTTTTAAGAGTTTTCATGAGCAAGGGTGAGTAATAGTGTTGTAAACAAAATAAAGATTTTTTTTTAATGGTCTGAAAGCAATTTAAAATGCTGTTACCTAATAATATTCAGTATTCATATAGTGCTTTTCGGCTTCAAGCACTATATTAAATACTTCTCACAACAACTCAGGGGCCCAATGCCCTCCAAACAAGAAATGAGTAAATTACATCAACTTTCCATTGTTACACCCTTGGGAACTAGGTAAAGTATAATCCCATGTGAAGATGACATTCTGCTGCAAGTGCTCACATATCTGTTTCTAATGATGCATTTTGTTTTTCCTGTTGGAAAAAGTATCTGTAAACTGAGACAAGTGACAGAACTGAAAGATTCATTTTAGGATTAAATGGGTTGTGACATGAGTATACATATCCTATTAAGAGGGTTTTATTGTTATTTTAAAGTCTCATTAAAAACTTACAGTCAAACAGGAATAAAAAGGGGCTTATTTCAGGTATTCTCCAAATGCCCATTTTGCATTTGGGCCCAGTCTTATCATAGAATATCAGGGTTGGAAGGGACCTCAAGAGGTCATTTAGTCCAACCCCCTGCTCAAAGCAGGGCCAATTCCCAACTAAATCATCCCAGCCAGAGCTTTGTCAAGCCGGGCCTTAAAAACCTCCAAGGAAGGAGACTCCACCACCTCCCTAGGTAACCCATTCCAGTGTTTCACCAGCCTCCTAGTGAAATAGTTTTTCCTAATATCCAACCTGGACCTCCCCCACTGCAACTTGAGACCATTGCTCCTTGTTCTGTCATCTGCCACCACTGAGAACAGCCGAGCTCCATCCTCTTTGGAACCCCCCTTCAGGTAGTTGAAGGCTGCTATCAAATCCCCCCTCATTCTTCTCTTCTGGAGACTAAGAAGACTTCTTACATTCTTCCAGCTCAATAAAAGTTTTGGTTATATAAGAAATGCAAGAGCATTGCCTGCTATTAATTAAGACTCAAGTAAGCTACAGTAAAGGCTACAGCTACTGCATTTGTAAGTGAACTCTGGAGATCCAGCGGCATGTACTGGCTCTTTGCAAGGTTACTGTTGCATTCACAGCACTTCCCTGTCTTTTGCTTTTTGTTTTTTGCCCCTTTTTGCTCCCCAAAAAATACCCATTGTTCTAAGTAATAGAATATCCTTGCATGGCTTGATTCTCCACTGCCTAGCACCTTGTATAGTCATTTGCACCTGGGCCAAATGTGTGCATTTTATACCCCCTTGGCACAGGTGCAAATGACCCTACAAAAATGTAATGCAGTGGGGAATCAAGACTGCAGAGCATTCCCTTATGTTTCATATACCAACCCCTATTCAATAACATTGACCTGTTTATTTGAGGCAGCTAGTAACTTGGTAATGCAGCAAGAGGATTTGACCAGTTTAGAAACTGATTGTACCTTATTTTAGAAGTCACCCTGCCTCCTGCCAGACTGGGAAGACTGTGATTCATGAGAGCCTTTGATGTTAATATGCTTAATTTTTTTAAGTTGGTAAAGAGGAAAGAAGTTGGAGGGTCCTTTTTGGAGAGGGTTATCCTACAACAATCTAAGACGGGCACAGGACCCACGGAAAGGGCAACCTAAAGTTTGTGTTAGCCAGCAGCACCTCTAGCTTTACCTCTTTTTGCTGTAAGCATGTTTGCTATCTTATAGGAACAGGGCTATAATTGGTGAAGAACTGCCACTAGCAATCATAAAATAGACCCAAAGTGGTCATGTAGCCTGCTTGTTAAACTTCAACTTTTGGTAGCCTTTAAGCAGAAAGAACTGACTTCTTGAAACATTAGAGACATAACACAAAGTCTCCAGTTAGATTTTTTAATTCACTATTTCAAGGCAATATATAATCTACAATTTGACCCTAAAGTTTTGAGTGGGCCGGAGACAACATGAGACACTATGTCTGAGAAATCTAGGTAATTACCTGGTGGCTGCAGCGTGACTCTCTTGTTAGCACCCTAAAATTAGAATGTTAATCTCAGATTGGCACCCCATTCTCTGTCACTCAGGTCTTGCTAAACAGTGATCTGATTATGGCCACTTATGTAGTATTTGTTTTCATATAATCCTTCTAGCACCATAAATGCTAAATATACTGTGCAGTTTAAATATAATGTTAACACCCAAGTGACTCTTGTTAACTGTGTTGGAACAGTCATAATAATCATTTAAGAAAACCACAAGTGATTTCCAGACTTTTTATTTGGAAAAATGGCATTTATATTGTTTCGTTTAATGAACAAACAGGCTCCAGCAGGCAGTGCTGAATATTTTAAGAACTTTATGGGCCCCCTAGGACTTCCTAACTGTTATTATGTGGCACACTATAGAGACCTGGATCTTCTTGTGACAGTGGGGAGAGAAATCAAAGCTTCCTGCTCAAACAGGACAAGCCCCTACCATTTGAACTATGATCAAAGTCTCCATTATATGTTAGCAATTTGGGGCCCATGACACACATAACCTTGACGATTCCATGTGGAAGGGACCGTGTATTGGGACAGACACTAGTAAATCCATTACAATAGTCTCACTATAAAATAACCTTAACAGAATGTCACCCCCTTGGTTGAATGGGTGAAAGATCTGCTTGGATCGGCTTAAGAATAAAATGGGGTGTGTATGCAGAGTTAGGACCCTTCTCCCTTTGGGCACTTTGTTGCCCACTAGTCAACCCAGGGCCGGCTCCAGGCACCAGTTTAACAGGCAGGTGCTTGGGGAGGCCAAGGGAGAGGGGCGGCACCTGCGGCAATTCGGGGGCGGCAGGTCCCTCACTCCCTCTAAGAGCAAAGGACCTGCTGCTGAACTGCCGCCGCCGCCGATCGCGGCTTTTATTTATTTATTTTTCCAATTGCCGCCACCGATCACGATTTATTTATTTTTTTGGCTTGGGGTGGCAGAAATGTTGGAGCTGGCCCTGAGTCAGCCAGGGAGAAATGGGAACTAATTCACTCTTTGTTCACCATCAGCATTAATTTTTATAATTGCCTGGGTTTTTTTGACCTTCTTGCTCCATTTCAGCTGAACCCTCCCCTCCGAGTTATATAGTATAGAAACTTTTTTTTTAGGCATGCTGTGGGTCTGACCTGGTTTAGGGATCTTTACCCGTGGGGCCAAACTGGCTGCCTCCTGGTAGGTTTTTTCACCTTCCTCAAAGCATCATGGAGACACAGTTAGGTTAAATAGGAATAGGACTTAGACATTTAATATTTGGAATTTGTGTAAATGTTAGTGCATTACAACTTGTGGCCAGCATCCAGTGGTCCTGTCAAGGCTGGATCCCCACTTTGAACTTTAGGGTACAAATGTAGGGGCCTGCATGAAAACTTCTAAGCTTAACTACCAGCTTAGCTCTGGTTCCGCTGCCACCATTTCAATTTTTCCCTCCCTGGGAAGCCTTGAAAAACCTTCACCAATTCCCTGGTGAATACAGATCCAAACCCCTTGGATTTTAAAACAAGGAGAAATTAACCAATCCCCCTCCTTCCTCCCACCAACTCCTGGTGAATACAGTTCCAACCCCCCTGGGATCTACAACAGGGAGAAATTAACCATCCCCCCTCCTTCCTCCCACCAACTTCTGGTGAATCAAGATCCAAACCCCTTGGATCTTAAAACAAGGAAAAATCAATCAGGTTCTAAAAAGAAAGCTTTTAATTAAAGAAAAAAAGGTAAAAATCATCTCTGTAAAATCAGTATGGAAATTAACCTTACAGGGTAATCAAACTTAAAGAGCTCAGAGGACTCCCCTCTAGTCTCAGGTTCAAAGTACAGCAAACAAAGATAAACACTCTAGTAAAAGGTACATTTACAAGTTGAGAAAACAAAGGAAAACTAACACGCCTTGCCTGGTTATTTACTTATAAGTTTGAAATAGGAGAGACCTGTTTAGAAAGATGTGGAGAACCTGGATTGATGTCTGGTCCCTCTCAGTCCCGAGAACGAACACACTCCCAAAACAAAGAACACAAACAAAAGCCTCCCCCCCCCCCCCCCAAGATTTGAAAGTATCTTGTCCCCTTATTGGTCCTTTAGGTCAGATGCCAGCCAGGTTACCTGAGCTTCTTAACCCTTTACAGGGAAAAGGATTTTGGAGTCTCTGGCCAGGAGGGATTTTACAGTACTGTACACAGGACAGCTATTACCCTTCCCTTTATAGTTATGACAGGTCCAAAGGGGCCTGCACCCAGAAATAAAAGAGACCTGGGATTTTGCTGGTGGACCTCGAGACTGTGGGGAAAAGGCACATCTGCAGACTGAGGTCCCTCTTTGGTATCTTCTGTCCCCTTCACACAGGGGAGGGTAAGAGGATTCAGCAGAGCAAGCTGAATTTGAGGGTAGACAGTGGAAAGTCTACCCTGAGTTATGGGCTATATGCTGAGAGCCCTATAAACCCCACAGTGGACCCACTTAAATGCCTGGTATGGTGCAGTGAAGATAACACTGGGGTGCTCCATTGGATAAAGTTGTGGCCTGCTGCTTTAATCCATTCCCATGTCTGTCCTTATTCACTTGCATATCCTGATCAAAGTGCTGTAACAAATTGGGATTGGTCATCCTGTTTCTTTATATTTTCTGCACTAGTAAATGAATACAAAATTGAACATGTAACACATATCAAAGTCTCTGTATGAATTGAACTCCCACTAGCTTAGTCAGGGCAGCTCTTTGTATGCTCCTTGATTCCTTTACAAGGAAGGCTGACACACCACTTAAACCAATGGTTCTCAACCAGGGATACATATACCTCTCAGGATACATAGAGGTCTTCCGGGGGTACATCAACTCATCTAGATATTTGCCTAGTTTTACAACAAGCTACATAAAAAGCACTAGTGAAGTCAGTACAAACTAAAATTTCATACAGACAATGACTTGTTTATACAGCTCTATATACTATATCAGTGTTTCTCAACCTGTGATTTATTTTATAATTATATGGTAACAATGAGAAGGCAATTTTTCAGTAATAGTGCGCTATGACACTTTTGTATTTTTATGTCTGATTTTGTAAGCAAGTAGTTAAGTGAGGTAAAACTTGGAGTACGCAAGACACATCAGCCTCCTGAAAGGGGTACAGTAGTCTGAAAAGGCTGAGAACCACTGACAAACTACAGAAATAACATCACTAGTTCATTAAGAGTAACTACACTGCAGAGACAAATTTCAAACACAGAAATTACTTTAGTGAAGAAACTGAAATTAAATTCCGTACTTGACTATCACTTCAAGGGAAACTTACGTTTCCAACATTAAAATACTAGTGTCATGGAAGGATTGTCTGAGCACAAAGATAGCTATGAATTAGCAAATCAGTGTTAAAACTCAGGCCTTGAGCTGAGCATAACCATACTCAAGAGATTAATCTTGCCCCATTTCTCCAAAATCCATGGTATTCAGTCAGATTTGCAACTGAGGATGCATTCCAGTGTTATTAAGTCTGTGTGTTTCAACTATACCTCAATCCACGTTCACTCTTTCCTGTGTTCTCTGCTGTTGCACCAACAGCTGTGCAGTCAATTATCCAGACATCCTGACCAACTGGAATATGAGTTTTCAGCATTTTTGTGCCTGTTCTGAGGGGACAACAACAAAGGGACTCAAAGAATTTGACTCAGAATTATGTAAATAAAAATCAGGAGCAACATTCATGAAATGTATAGGTTTGTCTTGAATGCTTAGTACTGAACTTACAAGGCTGCAAGTTCGGCTGCATCTTATTTTGCTTTTTGTGGGCATTGTGTAGACATAAATAAGCTATCCTTGACAAACCTAGCTTTTATACCCCACAGAGAGGATTACCTCCAAACACTTGCCCAGAAATGGGAAGAGAAAGGAGATTGTGCAAAGACTGCAAATTAAAGTACATTTGATTGTGTTTGCCTGCCCATTTTATTTTAGCTTGTTGGGAACAATTCTACTGCTGTCTAAGGCTGGGCAAAAAATGAGTAACAAATCTGATAACTGTCAGTTCACTGATGACTGTAGTCTCGAATATATTAATTATTCAAACAAAACCATTTGCTAAATAATTTCTGATAGTAATTCTTAGCGTGTCACTCAGTCACAAGGAGTTTCTTCCAAATTTTCAATACTGGGAATTTGACCCATTTCCATTAGACACATAAGTTACAGTATCTGTTTCAGTTCCCTGATTGGATGAGCAAGACTGTTAATATTGGACTACCCGTGTAAAGAAGAATTTGAAATTCACCTATAAAAACTGCTTTAAAACTTGCTGTTTCCACAAACATTTTTGCCAGTAAACTAATTCACTAGAACATTAGTGGAACACAAATACAAGAAGGCAAATGTAGCACTTGTTTCAAAAGTCAAACAAATATTCACAGACAGATGTTTGCAGGATTCGCTTAATTCTCATGCTGCAGGCTTTATTAATCAAAGGAAATTATCATTTGTAATGGATAACTCTTCACTATGGCCTTGATGCATGTGAATAATCCCATTTATTTCAAGGTCTTGGTGCCCTATGATCCTGTTTGCCTTTTTCTGTATTTAATTCCAAGCCCTTCAGGGAGCAAACGAAGCAGATACTCCATCTATAGCTATTTTCCTCCACCCTGTTTTGGTCTTGTCTATTTAGATTGTTAGCTCTTTGAGGCAGGGATTGTCTCTTATTTGTTTTTACAATGCCTAGCACAATGGGACCCTGTTCTCGGTTAGCCTCTAGGCACTACCATAATAAAACAAAACAAAGAAGGTACCAAGTGGATTTCTTTCACAACAAGCTAGATTTTACTTACACTGGTATGAATTGGGAGTAACCCCACTGGCTTCACTAGAATGAACACTGCAACAGCTCAAACTGGAACATATCTTTGTGTCACCTCTTTGCTTAATGACATATTTCCAAAGTGCTGATTTATGAAGAACTTCAGATTCAGTTCATTTTAAACCAGGTTAACTGAGCACTGAGCAAACAGTATTCTACTTCTGTCTTACCATTTGGAACATATAAATCATAAAGATTATAAATAATTGAGAATTAGCTTCTCAACCAGAGAAGTTCCTTTTACTGCTCTTTACTACACAGATGAAGTGTAAGTCCACAGAAACATATTGCACTTATCACACTGAAGACTGCTATAACTATATTAAAATACATTCCTAGTATTATGTTTCCATGTAAGCCATTCTGAGAGTTGCCACAGAGATGTTATGCAATTGTGAATGGGAGGGGAACTAGGGCTGGGTGAGGATATGCATCAGAAAACCTCTCTATTAAGATTATCATACATACAACTGAAATTTTTTGAGAACCCCAGTCTAGATATTTCAGCCACAAAGTCCTTGTAAAATAAATAAATGAACAAATAAAACACTAGAACTGCAGTTCCAAATTATCAGTAGAATTAGGTTGGTTATACAAGTAAACCAAAAAGCTCAGCTCCTCATGATGTACACAGTATCAGAGGAGTAGCTGTGTTAGTCTGGATCTGTAAAAAGCAACAGAGGGTCCTGTGGCACCTTTAAGACTAACAGATGTATTGGAGCATAAGCTTTCGTGGGTGAATGCCTACTTTGTCGGATGCATGTAATAGACATTTCCAGGGGCAGGTATCAATAGCCTCTCAGGCTGCTTCTAGAACTTAATTGATCTGATAATAAACTTCTTTCAAGTTTCCTGAATAAGGAGCATGGGAGGAACATGAAGAAAACATTTTGACCATGGCAAGATACCGAAAAGGAGGTAAGAAAATGACAGAGAGCAAAGATCAGGAAGAATCTCCAAGTCCATTTATTTATTAATTTATTCTGAGCATCCAAAGATGTACTGGACACTTCACAAAATGAGTAAAGACAGAATCCTTCCAGTGACTTCAATGGGCAATGAATCAAACCTTAAGGGTCTAATCCCACCCTCAATGTTTAAACCAACATCAAAACTCCACTTTACTTCAATGGGAACAGGATCAGACTTCTAACTCTCCTATTTAATGGCTGTTCCAAAAGTGCTGCTATGTTTAATCAATAACTATATCCATTTAGTATAGGGGTCTACAGCTATGGGATTCTCAAATACGCAATGCAGAGCAACTTTATCAATGTCATCATTGCTTACTCTCCTTATTATACATTATGACTTATAGCATGTTCTCAAATATATTGTGAGCCATTGTGATAGACAGTGAAAAAATACCATGTTCAATGGGGAATGTATTCCAGTGCTATCATTTATAAATGGTCAGAATCACTTGTATTATTACAATTTTGTGTTCACTGTGTGGTATTTCTTGAAAGCAAATGACTGGACATTGTTCCCTGAAATACTTGTCTTGTTGCTCAAAAACCCTGGAGCATCAGCTGTCTCATAGTAAATCTCTTATAAGTAGCAAACAATGTTAAAACGGGCATTTTAGAAAATGTAATAATCTAGGTTTCATTCAGTGTATTCCAGAGACACCTGGTTCTTACATTTACTTTCATTCTGTAGAATTTCTTAATATTCTTTTTAAACCATATTTATTGATCCTTTTCAAGAGATTAGCCAGTTAAGCAGCTATGCTCCAATTTCCTCAGGAAATACAGGTTAGTTTAATCTTCTTATACTCTTCAGTGACGCTATAGGGTCTGGCTACAGTTTTAAATACCACCTGATTCTAAACAGGTTCAAGAGGTTCAGAAATTTTGCTCTAAATTTTGAAGACTAACCTTGTGTATTTTGATCCTAAAGTTCAAGTTTCTATAAGTTGCATCCATGACATCAGGGGACACTTCATCTAAGACAAGAAAAAACAAAAAAACCTTGGACTAATCCCAGGAAATAGCCTAATTTTATTATGTGCTTAGGGACACTCTCAATAAGGCTAACAGTCTTTCAGCTGCTGTGAGACCTTTATAAACCTGCAAAGTTCATGCTGTGTGTGTGTGTGTGTATTATATATATAAGACACACAAACTCTATATATTACATGCTTACCATGTGCAGCTCTAAATAGAGAAATAAAGAGTAATGTGTAGAACCTTTCTGAGTTTCCACCACCAAAAAAATGTATGTGACTTAATTTCCTTTGCAATAATTTACTGGGATTTTAGCTAATGTTCTTCCTTTCCCACCAATCTGGCCAGGTCTTCTCTCTTCTTGCATCTCTGCACTAGCTGCTCTCTTCTTCTGCATTAAGTTAAAATTTCTCTATGACTCTTACCCAGCCTATCTCTGGCCTTTTCCCCTTTTACACCTCTTAGCTATGGTCTGACCAAGGTTCACTCCTGAGCACTTCTTTGTTCTCCTTTGCCCATTCCCAACTTTACATTCCTTTCTGCCAATGTTCCTGCTGGTATTGTCTATACTTGGAACACCCACCGAAATAATGTACATTAAACTGCCTCCCTCTCCACTTTCAAAATCACCTATAAGCCTGCCTATTCCCTGGAGTTCTAATAGCACAATTCATTCTGTATTTGCATTATATTATATTCCCTGGTGATTTTAAATTGTAAACTCTTTGGGGAAAGGAATTGTTATTGGTTTTGCATAATTCACCTATTACCACAAACACTTAAGGAGCAATATAAATAATCCAAACTAATAACAAGTTGTGTGCAATTAAAAGCTTTTCTCCCTTGCAACCCAAATTCTCATTCTGCTTGATCCCGCAGTGAAATCACAACAGCCAACCAGTTGCACAAACATGGCTATATCACATTACAAATTCAGACCATATCTTCACTGCAGAGGCAAAACGGAGGAAAGTGGCAAGGGAAAGTGAATCCCTTGTGTCAATAAACCACACACTACCTCTAGGCTTTTATACTCAGGAATTGCAAAACTCCACAGATAGCATGTATCTGATATAGTAGCAATGACCTCTGCCATCAACTAAGGAGTAGCCTTTATGGGCTCTAAAGGAATTCTCACCCAGTCCTCTTTAGCTGGAAGGATTGAGCTGCCATGTGAGGATCTAAAGGCTTGAAGCTTTACCTCCCATCCTGTTTCAAAACTCTAAGCCTCTCCCTCCCTCAAGCCAATGACACAAACATTTCCCACTGATAAAGCTAATATTCTCATTTCCCTAAGTGAAGCAAAGATGTGCTGTGTCTTGAGTCTCATATACAGGAGACCTGGAAATAACTAGAGTAAGATAATCCCAGCTGCTTCTTTTAAAACTGAAATGTTATGAGAGAAGCAATTTTTTCACCAGCTTTCTCCCATCCCTTCCCAAACCAGGAAGAGGGGCTGAAATGAAATCACATATTGGGTTTTTTTAACAAAAATATTTTAAAACAAACAATTGTTCTTAAGTGTTAAAGGAAAACATAACTGACAACATAATTTCTCTCTATCTAGAAACTTAGCCCACTGGAGGGCCTAAGCATTCTACCTTGTGCTTCACCTCAGCCCCTGTCAGCAAGAGGTCAGGACTAGGCATAGGACCCAGATCTGGTTGGGCTGAACACTACAACCAGACCAGCAGCAATACCATGCTTTGAAATGCAGGTCCCACCATTTCCTCTCCTTCCCCAAAAGCACCACAGCCCAGATTTCCTTCCCTTTGGTCAGAGAACATCAACATCATATACTAGAAGGAACTGTCTCAAGAGCAACGTGGAGTGTTCCCATCCTTGCTACTCAGGGAAGAAAAGATGCACATTTTAACACGATGCTCTGTGTGTGAATTACAAGGGACACGATTGACTCCAACCTATTCATAAAGAGTGAAATTCACCCCTGAATAAAGGACCCACCAAGAGCTTTTTATGTTACTAAATTAGAATGGGGTGCAGAGTCTAATGATTAATGCACAAGTCTGGGAGATGGATCCAGCCCTATTGCCACTGTCTTGGTGTGTGATTTTGAGGAAGTAATTGAACTTCTCTGTGCTTCATTTTCCCCATCTGGAAACAGCTGCACAACACCATTACCTCTCACAGGTGTTATGAGGTTTAACTCAATATTTGTAAAGCATCTGAGACCCATGTATGTAAGGTACTGCAGAAATATTATTATATGCTCTCTCCATAGGAAGTGCATGCACATGTTTCCACATTCTACTTCCACTGGTGTCATCATTTTATTAAGCACAACTTGCTGAGCACCGTTAACCACATGTGCCAAAAGAACGAGAACCCTTTACCTTCACCACTGTGCCAAATATTGGAGCTGCTGAGGGAGAGCTGTGATCAGCATTTTTTTGGTTGCTGTTGTTTCTAAAGGTTGCTCCTAATTCCAGCAGATAAATTCACTCAATGATTTAAAGTAAAGAAAGGAAGTCACACATGTGCAGACACCCAAGTTCCCTCAGCGCTTATTTACTGCTCTGGAAAGCAACCACTAGAAGACTGTGTCAGTCTTCATAACCCTAATCTACTACCCCACACTGGAATGCATACAGGGAATCGTTCAACAATTACAACCCATATTCAATGTAGACCAGACCCTGAAAGAAATCTTTCTTAAGCCACCTCTTCTGGCCTTCAAACAATTTCCCAACCTCCCCTAGTTCATCATCGGAAGCAAGCTCCCACAAATCAGAACACACCAACTCAAAGTGGCACCAGAAACTGCCAAAACAACAAAACTGCAGACATAATTCCACTGTTATGATGATCAATACCCCTTCAACACACCTTTCAAGATCTACACATGCCAATCACAATATGTTGTGTACCTCATCCAGTGCACTAAATGCCCCAATAGCAAATATGTGGGTAAAACCAGATAGACAATCACTACACTCTCGAATAAACTCACACACACACAAAAATGATAAATGACCAAATCCTTTTCACAAAACAATCACTCCATATCTGACCTCTCAGTCCTCATCCTTAAAGGAACTTGCACAACATCTTCAAACGACAATTTATATTATATTATATTATATTATATTATATTAATTAAAGTATATCATTATATTATATCATTATATAATATATTATATTCATATTAAAGTTATATTCATAACTTTGTTAAACACTAAAAATCATGGATTTAATAAAAGTACTGGATTTGTGGCTTATTACAACAATCTGTAACTCACTAACTTCCCCACTTTTTTATTCCTATGACTGAAGAAGTGTCAACGGGCCACTTCACCTTGAAGTCTCTCATAGAATGTGTTAACTACTTATACTAAACAATCTGTTCCACCTTGTTTTTAGTTGTGACATTCTGAATAAGTTTCCTAGACCTGAGACAGAGCTCTGTGTAGCTGGAAAGCTTGTCTCTTTCACCAGCAGAAGTTGGTCCAATAAAAGATATTAACTTGTCTCGCTAATATCCCAGAACCAACACAACTACAACAACACTGCAGTCACCTGTAACAATGAGAGGAAAACATCCAGCATTGGCGTTTCATCTAACCACACCTAGCCCAGAGAAAACAAGTCCTTGCAACTGCCCTTCTGTCTCGAGTTGTCTAAAATGTTCATTTATATGTACAAAATCCCCTAGGGATTGTCTTCTTTTCCACCAGGAGTGAAGTCATTTCTCCCTATTCCTTGGGCTCTTTCATCTGCAAAATTCTGGCTAGCAAATGCTGAGCAGTGCTGTGAGAAAGATTACTAAATTCCTTGCTGACAGGACAGAACTCCTTTGTCCTGACAATTCATAGCTCCATCTAACGGACAGCTGCCTATCTCCATTTATTGAAATTGTTTTGGGATATGAATGTTTAATCTACACTGTGTATTAAAAGCAATGTCCACTAAAGCAGCTTATGTGATTTTTAATCTAGTTTTAGTTTGTGGAAAGACATTCTGAAGAAAATTATACAGTGAACTGTGGCAAAAACTCCAGTGAAAGGGAATCCAAATTATGTGTCCTAGCCATAATACGTAAAAGTCTCTGCAGTGACAGATGGATTCCTGGCACATTCATTAGTGTTTAAAAACTGCACCAACAATTGAGCTTTTCTACAGGCCACTTGAATAGCAGTGTACACATGCTTTGTGACCAGATATCTCAGACAACTCCTGAATACTTAGCATTTTACAAAATTCGTTTGATTGACTGAACCAGAAAATACAGGCCCTCAAATGAATTCTCCAACTGACCTCTGTTCATGGGGGAGAAAGGGATATGTTTAATTACAGGAAAACACAGCCATATAGCTAATTCCCCCATGATTTTTGTGTAGTGGTATGATCACAGTGAAATAGAATAAAGCTGGGCAGGTGGGGTCTGGACACTGAAAAACAGTTTCCAAAGCCCATCCAAAAATGCTAAGTCTGGATCTAATCAATAGGCCTCACTGCTTTTATATTCTCTCTAATTACATAGCAGAGCTCCCTTTACACCTCAGTTTCCCCATCTGTAAAATGGGGATAACAATGCTTACCTTCTTTATAAAGCACTTTGATATCAATTGATTCTTATAGGTAAATAGTAGAAGGGGTAATATATATATATGCACACATGTTAACATGTATTCCCTTTCTGAGGGCCATATCATACTTCTCCTGCATGGATGGGTCTGAGATGTCACACAAAGAAGAAAGGTAGCAAGCTACAGTATCACCCCCTGACATATTCACTCAGCCCACATTGTGCTAGAGCATTACCAAAAAAGCTGAGTTAAAAGGCAAAAACTATGAAAATCCTAACAGTAACCACTGGATTTAGTGGATATTAACCAATGCATGTTACTGTATTAACCTTCTAATGGATTTCCTAGACCCTTTTGGCCAAAACCTGCATCTCTGCTTTTCCTCCATCCAATGAAAAAGAAGGGAACACATGATCCTATGTATCTACAATACATACCTCATGGTTCATTCATGATCCCTATTTTGGGCATTGTTATTGATTTTAAAATGTAATCAATAAAATATGTAAATACCATTAAAATTAGTATTCTCTAAGCAGCCAATTAGTGACCCAAAACATAAATACATAAAAATAGGACAGCATGGAATCAATTAAAATTGACTTCATCATTCATAATAATAGTTGCCTTTTGTTTTTGTAGAAAGACACAGTTGGTGTGACTCTGAGTGAAATGTCAGCTGTCATCATCCTGTCACAACAGGGTAAAAACAAACCACCTTTGGATAATCTCATCCTGGAAATAATCATTTTCGCTCAGCCTGACAGACAATGTCAATTTGAGGAGAAGGAGGAAATGGATTGCTCATGATAGGGGAGGTCTGACTCGTTATGAAAGCTGGACTCACCCATCAGGGACCACAACTAGTCCCAAAGCAGGAGCATACTACCCCTTAGAACACCAATGCCATTCTCAGCATTTTGAAATGCACCATTTTGATGGCATGCCAGAGCCTGACCACATATTTGCAACTTTCAAAATTAGTAAAGAAAATGCTATGATCCATTTAAACACTTTGACATAAAACAGGCAATGGACTTCTGGGTGATTATCACCCATCTCAGAGATACCAAGAAATAGATCACCTGAGAAGTAACGGATTTATTAGATAAGGGAAATGCGGTGGACCTAATATACCTGGATTTCAGTAAAGCGTTTGATACTGTACCCCATGAGGAATTATTGGTTAAACTGAAAAACATGGGGATCGATATGAAAATCCAGAGGTGGATAAGGAATTGGTTAATGGGGAGAATGCAGCGGGTCGTATTAAAGGGTGAACTGTCAGGTTGGAGGGAGGTTACTAGTGGAGTGCCTCAAGGTTCGGTTTTGGGACCTATTTTATTTAATCTATTTATAACTGACCTCGGAACCGATTGCAGGAGTGGGCTGATAAAGTTTGCGGATGATACGAAGGTGGGAGGCGTTGTAAATTCGGAGGAGGATAGGGATATCCTGCAGGGAGACTTGAATGAGCTTGTGAATTGGAGTATCAGAAATAGGATGAAATTTAATAGTAAAAAGTGTAAGGTGATGCATTTGGGGATGACTAATAAAAATTTTAGTTACAAGATGGGGACGCATTGGTTAGAAGTAACGGAAGAGGAGAAGGACCTAGGGGTCCTCGTAGACCACAGGATGACTATGAGTCGACAATGCGACGTGGCGGTGAAAAAAGCCAATGCTGTCTTGGGATGCATTAGGCGAGGTATATCTAGTAGGGATAAGGAGGTCCTGCTTCCGTTGTACAAGGCGCTGGTGAGACCTCACTTGGAGTACTGTGTGCAGTTCTGGTCTCCCATGTTTAAAAAAGATGAACTCAAACTGGAACGGGTGCAGAGAAGGGCCACTAGGATGATCAGAGGAATGGAAAACCTGTCGTATGAAAAGAGACTAGAGGAGCTTGGGTTGTTTAGTCTGACAAAGCGAAGGCTGAGGGGGGATATGATTGCTATCTTTAAATATATTAGAGGGATTAATACGAGGGAGGGAGAAGAATTATTCCAGCTTAGTACTAATGTGGATACGAGAACGAATGGATATAAACTGGCCGTGGGGAAGTTCAGGCTTGAAATTAGACGAAGGTTTCTGACCGTCAGAGGGGTGAAATATTGGAACGGCCTTCCGAGGGAAACGGTGGGGGCGACGGACCTGTCTGGTTTTAAGATTAAGTTAGATAAATTTATGGAGGGAATGGTTTAATGGTAAAACATAGTAGTCAAGGAAAACCAAGCAATGGTAGGTAAATTGTATAATGGCTGACAGGGGTCAGGCTGGAGACTCTTGCCTATATGCTCGGGGTCTTACTGATCGCCATATTTGGGGTCGGGAAGGAATTTTCCTCCAGGGCAGATTGGCTGAGCCTCTGGAGGTTTTTCGCCTTCCTCCGCAGCATGGGGCAGGGATCTCTAGCAGGAGGGTTTCTGCCGATTGAAGTCACCTAAAACAGGATTGGGGACTTCAACAGCAGAGTCCAGGGAAGGGGTAGGGACGGTTTTATGGCCTGCAGCATGCAGGGGGTCAGACCAGATGATCATAATGGTCCCTTCTGACCTTAAAGTCTATGAGTCTATGAGTAAGTGCAATAATCTCTCAGCAATACAAGACCTATCATGGCGTATCACTGCTATGAATGGCATTGATACATATGTATAGACTTGTACCTTCAAAGGGCATTTAAAATAGATATGACATGGACTCTGACAGCCAGTCTGCCCGTTTCACACTCTTTATTGTAATGATAGTACTCACTGCAGGAAGCAAGCCTCACCAGGCTGCATCCAGTAGCCTGCCCTTGGCCAATAATACCCAAATAGCACTTTCAAATGCTTTCCCTTTATTTCCCCAACTTTGCAACTGGTGGCCCTAGGACACATAATCCAAAAACTATCATTACAAAGTCCTAGCAAAGAATCAATTACTAGAGATTGTAAATGAACGTGTGACATTGAAGTGTTCTTTAGGCCCAGTCCAGCTGTCCAACAATAGCGTGATGGGGGAGGAAAAACTTGGATGTGGGCCTTCGATCCTTGGCTGGCAGATAGTGCTGAGAAGGTAGAATGCTTAGCCTCTTGGGAGGAGGGAGCATTTTATGTATCTTTGTAGTAACCATTCTCTCCGTCCCAAGATTGCTCTGATGATCTCTAAAGAGAGCCACCTCCAAGCCATCCGTGACTGCAGGGCTGGCCTTTTTTGTTTATTTATTTTATTTTTCCTCCTGGATCTTGAGTTACAGGAAAGTATACTGGACAGTTCCAGAAGACTTTATTTAGCATGCTCTCGGTTCTTATACAAAGTGAGATTTGACTAAGTGAACACTGAGAAAGGACTGGATTATCCTTCAGGATTTATCCAGAGGATCCTTGACATTTAAGGTGGGGGCCTAGAGGACTCACATCCACAGAAAATGTTCATTGTCAAAAGGCCAGAGGTAGCTAGTTTTCTCAGACTCTGGTCAGAGGACAATTAAAATGTTTAAAAATGAATTAATTATCAATATATTTTCTTTTTGGACCAATGGACCATGTTAGGAGTGTTAGTGATGATAATGTAGGATTCAAGCTTGTATATTCGCCTGAGGTAGAATTTGGGGTCTTGTTTGCCCGTTTGATTTTTGATACACTTATATCCTTACTAATGTGTGTGAATGAAGAACAAAGACATTGGGTGTGGCTTCTCCCTAGCCAGATGGGTTTGTTAGTATAATGGAAACAGATAAGAACAGCTAAAGTGTTACTGGGTATGGTGGGAGTATAATATACGAGTGCACACTTAAAGACTGCTTCGACTCTATCTCAAGGCAAGGTCAAGCAAACAATTGGGAGGGCAAGGAGATTCGGGGGGGGGGGAGGGGATAAGAAACACTAAGGCCAAAGAAATGCCTGTCCCTGATCGAAATGCAACCTCACTCCTTACCCCTCACATAGGATACAAAAGAGGTGGGATGAAACCCCCAGACTCATGACCCCCCAAAATGGAATATGACCATAAATTGTAAGAGATCAAGGGTGTGCACTACAGGTATATCTATGCCTGCTAAGGAGGGGGGTGGATGGGCCATTGGTAAACAAGGCTCTGTGGCATAAGAGCTATGGATATGCTTTCTTGAAACTAACCCCAATAAACATGGCATTGCCTGCACTTCGGACTTCCAGTCTTCTGCTTTCTGTCTGCATGACAAGAACCATGGGAGGAGGTGAAGGGAAAGCCCTCTAACAGACCATTTCTTTCAACAGTTTCTGGCTCTCTCCTTTTTCAGCAATCTAGTCACACCTCAGTTTCTGCCTTCTTTTAGGCTTTGAGGACCTAGTTATATATAATCAAGTCCAAGGTTCAATGCTCTGTCACTCAACACTGATTTATATAGTCAGCATTACAGCAAGACACCTGACTGCATCTTAATCTACTCTAAGCAGCCGAGGCAGAGCAGATGTTGTTTGTTTTGTGTTCTTGTATAAATACTGAGGATTTCAGTGAGGACCTAAGTCCTGGCTAGTCTACTGACAAGTTGGCAGCAAATAAAGGTAACTACTGATGATATCATACAACACTCTGACCATACTTCACCACCATGCTTGCTCTTAATAGAAACAAACTGTGTTAAAGAGGAATTTACAACTATATCTCACTAAAGATCTTAAATTAGTTTAAACCTCAGGCAGTGTTTATAGTATATTTTACTCATATTAAACAAGGACAGACTTCCAGTTCATCTGCAGTAAAGTCAAAATGCTGAATGTGTGACATCACAATAGACAAAATGATAATACCTTATGACATCATAAACACATGGTTATGTCTTCACTAAAGGATCGAGTAGAAGATGATCCTGTCCTAGGAAGGAGGAAACCTTTATGAAAAAGATATTTTCAATAATAGCAATGGGAATACAGAAAAATACTTCCCACACCTAACCCTGCAGTCCTTTCTCTGGCAGAATGGAATTCCTATGTGAGAAAAAATTACATGATTGGACCTAATGTTTTAATCAAACAAAATACACAAAAATACCAGAATTTCAAAAGGAATTTATTTTTGTCATTTAAAAAATGCTGTTCCTTTTTTTTTTTTTTTTTAGCATTTCAAATGATTTTATGCTACCATTTATCATTACCATAGCATCTAGTGAGAATGCTTAACATTATAGGAATAACTAATTGGTGCAACCATACAACTCCAACCACAATCACAAGTCTTAGAGGTGTTAAGTTAAACAGTTCTATGGTTAAGTCCAGAATTTTATGTCAGGATAGATCAGGTGAGGAAAATATCTACAAACCAAGTAAGTGTATGTATAATAACAGCAGTGTCACTAATAGAGAGGAGCATGAACTGCAAAATATGCATTCAAATATCAAACATCCAACAAATTCAGGGGTGCCCAGAGGGTTTTGGTTTATTCAATAACAGAAGTAGAGCCAACTGTGAAATTAGGATCAAGATCACTAAACTCACCCAGCCACAAACATGGGGTGTGGCATTGGATCTGAGATTTTGGTCCAGGCCCGTTGCCTTTCAAGACATGTAAATGTCCAAATTATATCAATCAGAAAGGCATCAGATAGTTTATGCCAATGAAAAGAAACCAGCATCTCTTCAGCAATCCAAATCAAAGAAATAAAATATACTTTCATTACAAATCACTTATTTACCTTCAATGCATTTATCTTCAATTACAATAAAATGGGCTTGTAGTAAACAGAAGGAGCCTGATTCTCCACTGCCTTGAACCTTCTATAGTAAGTGCAAAGTGAGTGTGAAATACTATCAAATCAGAATACTCCATTCACGTAGCAATTTATAATCACAATACACTCATTTTACACTCATGTAAATGACTACACCCGGTGTAAGGCAGTAGAGAATCAGACTCAGGATGTTCAGAAGAAAACCAGCAGGATTTCCCCCCACAATGAGTAATACATTTGCACCCCCTGCTGGGGGAAAACTCATGAGTAAAAACCCAAGAGTATCCTATCCACACCTAATGCCTCTTTCCTTTCTAACCTGTACATCTAACTATCAGATTCGTATTTTATTTCAAACATTCTGACTAAAAGATATCATTTTAAATAAATCAGTTGTAACTAAACTTGCAATTGCCCTTAGTTTCTATTGATGAACAGTTTATTCAGTAGACTAACACATAATGAAGAGAAACAACATTTAAAACCCTTATTTTCTGAAATGATCACGTTCTTGTAAGGTCAACAAAACTGTATTCTTGCTCTTTACAATGGGTGCTTAAGCTATTTTAACATGCAAAGTGAGCGTGAAATATACTAAACTAAATTTTAATATACAGTTAAAATCATGTACCGAGGGAACAAATAGCACTGATCCATTGGGCTGCACCTGTTTGACAGAGTCAATTCACTTTGACAGCTTTCTGTAGGAGAGGTCCAAAGCTTAATTCCATAAACTTAATTCTTTCCTTTTAGAGCAATAGCAAATCATTGACTGCTGATTTTTTTATTATTTTATTTATAAAGATAATATACAGTATCAGATGAATTGGTTGTGTTATGGAAAATACATTAAAAAAGAAACCTATTAATGGAAGCAGATTATTGACGCATGCAGCTCTATATTTGATTGATCCTGTTTAGTTAGTAAAAGGTATCAAAAAATCATTAAAAGAGTAGCTCTGTTGTTATATTTTCAAACCAGAAGGTGGCATTAAATTGCCACAAATCAGTTATATACTCTCTTTAATGCGCTGTCGACTACGAAGTAGTATTGAAAAGTCACTGGTGCTTTGAACAGTGTGAGATCTGGAAATTAGACTGTCATTTGAAAAGGAGCAATAAAATTAGCTAATGACTGATGGTTGGACTGAAAAAAAAGATGTCTGCATCTTCCCTCAAGTCCACCTCCCTTTCATAGATGCCTCCAGCCATAGAATCATAGGACTGGAAGGGACCTCGAGAGGTCATCTAGTCCAGTCCACTGCATTCAAGGCAAGACTAAGTATTATCTAGACCAGGGGTTGGCAATGTTTGGCACGTGGCTCGCCAGGGTAAGCACCCTAGCGGGCCGGGCCAGTTTATTTATCTGCTGACGCGACATCCCTCGCCTGCGCCGCTTCCCGCTGCCCCCATTGGCCCGGGACAGTGAACTGCGGCCAGTGGGGGCCACGATCGGCCGAACCTGCCGCGTCACCAGGTAAATAAACTGGCCCGACCCGCTAGGGTGCTTACCCTGGCAAGCCGCGTGCCAAACGTTCCCGACCCCTGATCTAGACCATCCCTGACAGGTATTTGTCTAACCTGCTCTTAAAAATCTCCAGTGATGGAGTTTCCACAACCTCCCTAGGCAATTTATTCCAGTGCTTAACCACCCTGACAGCTAGGAAGTTTTTCCTAATGCCCAATCTAAACCACCATTGCTGCAATTTAATCCCATGTTTGCCTTGACATTCCAGGGACGATGTCTCAATTTACTGCACTCTCAGACCCATTCCATATCACAATTTAGAAGTTAAATACCTGATGGTGGGTATTGCTTTCATCTACAGCTACACAGCTGCTTTCTGCACACTTCACACCCCTTCAGGATGGTGAGGAACCACTGGGCACCTTGTAAACTTATTCCAGTCTGCACCTGGATCCAACAAACAGAGCCATGTCAGCAGCAGCAGATGCTACACCACAGTATGATACACCTAAAAGAAACGAGTTATTTGGAAATGCTGAATGCTAAGCAGAGGCAACAACTGTCAGGCGTGCAGGATTACATTCATAGCGGATGTAAAGGTTTTGTAATAATGTATGTGTAAATATCCATGAATATTTTTAAAAGGTTTTTAAGTTTTCTTCAATTTTTAAAGAATAGGATGAAATCCTGGCTGCATTGAAGTCAGTGGCAAAAATCCCTTCGACTTCAAAGAGGCCAGGATTTCACCCTTAGCTTGTGCACCACTATATTGTAGTTATATGTGGAACAGCAACATGGCGGCCCGGTGACCCAGGGTAATTACTGTGGGATATTTCTCTGTGCCTTCCATCCTGACATACATAGCCCTGAATTATACTGTCCAGGATCATGCAGTGGGAGGGTACAGTGTAGGAAAGTTTGCATTTCTGCTGCCTTTGCTCCACCTGTTCTGGTGATCAAGACAGGCCTTTGTTTGCAAGGCTGTCAATCTGGCACCTCTCACCAGTATTAGTTTAATTTAAAAGAGAAAGATTATTTGTGTCAGATTTTCTCTTCTAACCCCCTTTAACCAGGCAATGTATAAATCGGCCATTAATTATTGCTTCTGAATGGGTCTACAATCTGCCAAACATTCTGCAACTCAGCATTGTTAAAGATGTACATTGCACTACACAAGATGGTTAAATAACATTTAATGCTAACTTTTAAAATTATTTAACCTCTTTTAGGTTTATAAGGAAAAGAAATAGATCAGCAATGCATGTTTTCACGGTCAGCACTTTGGGATGACTTTTTAAATGACGTTTTACACAGATGAGCTCTCCTAAGAAATATGAAATAAGTTTTGTTTTTTAATGCCAGTTGAGTGGTTTAGAGACCACATACATGGGATATCAGGATCTGGGTGTACGCTGTTGGTGCATGAGTGGCCTACGAGCTTGTCTGGTGGCTGCAATGGCAGTTTGGGGTAGTGGCGAGCATAGATCCAGGAGTCAGTCAGGTACTGGGCTCAGGGCAAAGACAAAGTCAAGAAGCCAAACCAATGGTCGGGACCAGAGTCAGGATCGGGAGCAGGGCAGGGATTAAAGACTAGACAGGAGCAGACAGGGATTAAAACTGGAACAAGGGCTGGAGGTAGGACCAGGGCAAACACAGCTGCAGGTGTGGTACATGTTGAGCAGCCACTGTACTGCTGCCTCTCCAAGGCTCATGTAGCAGACTGCAGGCCCTCTGCTCAATCAGGAAGCACAGCCATTGGAGAAGGCTCACTGGGCTGCCAAGAAACCAGGCTGGGAGCCAGTTGTGCTTCTGACACTGGGCTCTGAGGTTAGCAGGTTCCGAGACCAACCAACCACCATTTCCAATCAGGCCCTGGTGACCACCTCTGGCCAACTGAGAGTTTATTTGATTTAAGTGTGGTTGTACCCATATTGATGCTATGATACTAGCAAGATAAGGTGGAGGAGGTAATTTTTTTTTTTGGACCAACTTCTGTTGGTGAAAGAGACAAGCTTTCAAGCGACAGAGAGCTCTTCTTCAGTATAGCTTGAACGTTTGTCTCTTTCACCAACAGAAGCTGGTCCAATAAAAGGTGTATTTGGTGACAGTTTGTGGTCCTATTTTAATTCAAGTTAATTAATTGCCAATTAACTAAGACTTGATCTAAAGTAAGCCACCACTATTTGTGTTCCAAACATCTGTAGAGTGTCTAGGCTAGCATTTACTATCAGGTGAGTGGTAGTAGCTAGCAATCTAACTCAAGTTCAGCCAAGACCCCAAACTTTAGTGTAGACACACCCTGAAAGACAAGCTACACAGGCTTCAGTATCACACGAAGGGGTACTACAGCAGAGACTCTTTGAACTAGAATCAGAACCAAGAATCAGAGCTAAAGGTCAGGAATTACCTGGAATCAGGGAAGGCAAGAGCAGGGCTGGGTGCCAGGACAGGATTGAAGCAAGGCCCGGTGCAGGACAGGGGCTAGGCTGGAACAAGGCTGTGTGCAGGGCAGAAGTAGGGTTTGGTGACAGAGAACCTGTGGACATGTGCAATGAGCAGCTGCTAAGCCTCTGCAGCTCTGGGGCTTAAGAGCAAGCCACCTGACTGCCTCAGATGGTTCTGCATTGGCTGCCTGAGGACTGGGCAGGCGCAGCTGCAGGCCCTCATTCCTGACATTAAATCAGCTGGGGAGAGAAAGAAAGAAATTTGGTTCTTTGCACAAACACTAGCTTCTCTTTTAATTTTTTTCATTACATATTTCTTAAAGCTATCAGTCATATTTAGTGAATGTGCACTAGAGTCATTATAGGCTACTGAAGGCCATATGTTCCCTATTTGCAGGAAAAAATCCCAGGAGAAGTGGAAATGCATGAAAAAAAAATCTGCAAAACAGAAGCATGGTAAGTTAATGTGTATCATGCCATCTGTGCTGCATGTTGTAACAAGCTATCGAGATGGGGGATTTCTAAAAAATTTGGACCAAAATCTTCCCTCAGGTATATCCACAGAACCCTACTACAGTCAATGGTCTAGCTAGGAAATGTGGAGCAGATTCTCTGCAGACTTCAATGGAGTCATGTCAACAAGGAATTTGGCCCCAGGTGTTTTGACAAATGTCCAAATATGAAAAAAAACATTGTATTTATTTGAGCAGTAACTTCCTCCAGACCTCTTAATGAGTTGTCAGGTATTTTATTATTACCTTACTTATCTGATGTTTCAAACATGCTTGCATAGAACTTTAGGGCTGCAGTCACATTTGGAAAATATATATGCGCTGCCTGATTGTTACTGAGAGTGGAATTTGATCTAATGTAAAGGCATAAAACCCACAGACACCTTGTTGTATATAATGTATAATTTTGTGGCCTTACACATATGCCACAATAGTAATCCAGGATGTACTTACTTATGCAGAGAGCATTTCCAAGCTTCTTGACATCTCAGATTTAAACACACACATACACTTTAACCTGCCCCTGAGTTCTTGGAAATCCACTGACTTCTTTATACAATACATGGACAAGGAGCCTGATTCCAATGTTACACCATTGTAACTCCATTGAGATCAGTGGAATTGCTATATGTTTTCCAGAACATAGGCTTATGTTGGTAAATTGTAGATACTTGGCATTTTTGAGTGGCTCAATTTTCCCTTTAGCCCCATCAATAGGCAAAATGGACCCCAGACACAGCAGAACAGTAGTTCAACTCCACGAGGAGAAAAGGAATGAATAGGATGCTGGGAGTTCATACACAGGGTGTGGATCTCCTGTGTAGAACAGAGCCCATCTCCTCATTTGCTTCTTCTGTATTTCCTCAGAAGCAGGGCAAGAGTCAGAACTGCTAACTAGCTCCGCCAATCATTCCCTCCACAGGAGAGTGGGTTCAATCCACATAGAAGCTATGTAAATCCTAGGCTACAATAGCAGTTGTGGAACAGGCTGAGAGAAAGAATTTCTTCCCCTTCACCCTCTGTAGATCTTCCTCAGAACATAGCCATTCAGCTTGGGCTGCAAAATATGTTTCTAAATTACTAGATATAACTGATTATAAAGTGTACACTACATATATAATTACACACACACAGAGTTGGTACAGCTCCAAAAAGCCATTCTGGCCTTTGAGATAAGTGTCTGCATAACTACCACCACTTTTGTTCCTCCTTCTTTAATGCTACCTGAAAAAGGAAAGTTATATACCGTAAATCAGATTACATTTGAATGTCTGGCTTTTCCTGTATCAGCTCACAACCTTAATATTATTCAAAGTTAGGAATGACAATCCATGCTTATTTCATACCATTACAGGAATAGAAGCATGATTACAATTCTCTTTCTCGCTTCTCCCTTTCTGTCCAACTTGTTAGATTCCTTCTAGATATACAACTTGCATATCACAAAGACCTGGAGCAGTGTGGGCTACCTGAGTGTGGAAACATAATCATGGACTCCAGAGTAGCTGCAGATGAAGACAGTGGAGTTACTCCATCTTTACACTGGTGTAAATAACAGCAGAAGTTGTCCCAATAACTATCATTGTGTACAAAAAGATCATTTTGATAGGGTGCCTTGCTTAGAGAGAAATGTACAGCTACAATGTAGCAAAATTCTTCCCTTCCTGTTTTTTTAGGGAACACCATTATAAAATGAAGTTGATTTTTTGTAATTTTGTTCCACAAAGAAGAGTAGAAAATGGCTCCAATGATGTGCATATACAATTATGGAAACATGCAACAAACCAACCATTACCATTGCCAACAGCCACAGAGGAGCCCACAAAAATTAAGCCTGGGGGTAGGAATCAGATTTAAAATCCTAACCTCCTGCTCCTAGGGAGTAGCAGGAATTGGGAGTGCTGCAGAGGCAGTGTGTCTAGCCCTAGGGTAAGGAAATGCCTCACACTGCTCCACAATTACCCTTGTGGCAGGGAGAGGTTTTGACAGTCTGAGAGAGAAATGCCATCTCACCCTCATTCGAAATGATGGAGACCTTTAGGGCAGAGCATGTGAAGTAGGTGAAGAATGGCACAGGTCTATGATAGTGACACAGACAGAGAGGAATGCCCTGCAGGAAAGCATCCTTCAGCAGGTGTTGAGCAAGCCAATAAATTTTCCCAGATTGTTTTATAACTCAAGCTGCAGTGGTAAACATACACTACACTAGTTAGGGGAACTGAGAGTCTAACGGTCAATGAATATAGATCTTTCCTAGAGGTATCACACTAACAAATCATCTGTACTAGATAACCAATATTCTTATAGTAGTCCAGAACCAAAGCATTGAATGGCCTTCATAACTTCCCTATGTTTAGAAGGATTTCCCAGCCAGTGTGCATTACACAGCAGTAAAGGGCATGCAAGAGTGTAGGGTTAAATCTGTTAAATTATTCTCTCCTGCCTGCAGGTGTTGTTCCTTATTAATATAATATTTCTTTGTTTCCACATATGTGGCTAGCACATTAAAAACGGGGACACAAAACAGATCTTAAAATCACGCAGAAAGGAACAAAGCCACAAAACTTTATCTGAATTAAGGAACTTCCTGCAAGACAAGCAAATGTTTGCCAACTACTTACTACTACAGCGGTGTATAAAGTTGTGGATTGCAGTGGTGGGTCAATGTTCATGTTCTCATCCCAGGTTTTTGTTTCCTGCACCAATAGATGTCTTCCTCTGTTCAAATATCTCGAGCACATATTGTGAAAATATATCTAAATGCAGCACACACAAACATTATTTACAATCTGTACGTATTAATATGCAATAGATTCCATTGTTTGCAGTGTTGTTGTAACCATGGTGACCCCAGGATATTAGAGAGACAAGATGAGTGAAGTAATACCTTTTACTGGACCAACTTCTGTTCGTGAAAGAGACAAGCTTCCAAGCTACACAGAGCTCTTCTTCAGATTTCAGACCTACAGTCCCAGACCCTGTTACTGGTCTAGGACAGAAGTCAATAACCTCACTCTGAGATCTGAAGAAGAGCTCTATGTAGCTCTAAAGCTTGTCTCTTTCACCAGCAGAAGTTTGTCCAATTAAAGATATTACCTCACCCACCTTGTCTCTCTTATACAATAGATGTCAGTTACTAAATCTTGTCTACTGTCAATCTATTTTCTATATGTGGCTTAAAGTGGAGTTTGTTAATATTATGAACTTTTGTCCTAGTGCTAAATATCTAACTAAACATAAGAAAGATGAAATATTGGTTGGTTGGGACGGAATATTGTCCAGTGGCTATAGCAAAGACCAGGGACTCTCTGTTCTATTCCTAGTTCTCCCTGTGACTTTGACACCTCCCTTTTCTGTACCTGCATTCTCCATTAGCAAAACTGGCCTGCTAATAATGACTTCACAAGGGTGGTGTGAGTACTAAGGGACATTTATAAAGCATTTCTTAGATGACAGAGGTATGATGTTCCATCACAGAATACTTGCAGTCTTATCCCTTGCATAGCAATATTCTCCTTGCCCAGAAGTCAAGCTCAGAAACTTTCTCAGAAAGCAGACCATGGCAGGGTTTCCATGGAACCCTACCTTTGAATCAACAAAAGTTTGTCAAACCTGATTTGCTTTCATAAGCCATTTTGGGTTCGATGAACCAGCATTTTCTGATGAATATTTCTGACCAGCTCGAATAGCATCTTTTCTTTTGACATCTCAGTCTCCAATGGTGCATCATCCTGCTTACCTGAGATCCCCACCCAGCATTCTCTCTGGTGAATGAAAACTAATGCAAGTGACTCATGCAGCTTCTCAGCAATGTTTAGATCCTATTTAACTGCACCCTTTATGCTCTGGTAGTCAGGTTCACCCACAACACACCCTGTCATTCATTTCTCTACCCCTTTTTTTTTTGTCCTGTGGAGTTCCAATTCCTGTGCCCTCTGTGAGGTTTCCCCTTACATTTCTACCCCATCACCCATGGTGGTGCTTCCTATCTGCCTCCTCCAAATGAACTGAGCTGAAGATGATTCTACGGGTGACCACTTCCCTGTCTGAAGAAGCTGCCAGTGTTAGATGGGAAGAAAACCAGTGGCCACCCCAGCAGCAGCAGTAGCCTCTAGGAACAGAGGAAAGAACTGAAACCATTTTTTTCAATCTTAGCTGGTGTTACTGATCTGGGACAGAGGTCAATAACCTCGGACTGTGTTGGACAAAATGGGATTATTAGCAATCATGCAGCCCTGGGTTGGATTAATTCTCCAAAGCCCAAAACCTTCTTGTGAAGCAACATGGAAGAGAAAACACCTTCTGATAGCTAAGTATATATCCACAGTGATAGGAGTGCCCACTGACACAAGCTGTCAATCCTCTAGATTATTATTATTAGGGCTGTCAATTAATCACAGTTAACTGATGCAATTAATTAAAAAAAATTAATCGTAATTAAAAAGTTAATAGTGATTAATCGCACTTATAACAATAGAATACCAATTGAAATTTATTAAATATTATTGGATGTTTTTCTACATGTTCATTATTGATTTCAATTACAAAACAGAATACAAAGTGCACAGTGCTCACTTTATATGTAAAAATGATAAAAGAAATAGTATTTTTCAATTCACCTCAAACAAGTACTGAAGTACAATCTCTTTATCATGAAAGTGTAACTTAGAAATGCAGATTGGTTTTTTTTTTTTTTGGTTACATAAATGCACTCAAAAACAAAACAGTATAAAACTTTAAAGCCTACAAGTCCACTCAGTCCTATTTTTTATTCTACCAATCACTAAGACAAACAAGTTTGTTTACATTGATGGAAGATACTGCTGCCTGCTTCTTATTTACAATGTCACCTAAAAGTGAGAACAAGCATTCTCATGTCACTTTTGTAGCCAGCGTTGCAAGGTATTAACATGCCAGATATGCTAAACATTCATATTCCCCTTCCATGCTTCGGCCACCATTCCAGAGGACATGCTTCCATGCTGATGATGCTTGTTCAAAAATTAATGCATCAATTAAATTTGTAACTGTACTCCTGGGGGGGGAGAATTGTATGTCTCCTGTTCTGTTTTACCCACATTCTGCATATAGTTCATGTTATATCAGTCTCAGATGATGACCCAGCACATGTTCATTTTAAGAACACTTTCACAGCAGAGTTGACAAAACACAAGGTACCAATGTGAGATTTCTAAAAATAGCTACAGCACTAGACCCAAGGTTTAAGAATCTGAAGTGCCATTCAAAATCTGAGAGGGATGAGGTGTGGAGCATGCTCGTTTAGAAGTCTTAAAAGATCAACACTCAAACCACCAAAAAAGAAAATCAACCTTCTGCTCGTGGCATCTGACTCAGATGATGAAAATGAACATGTGTCGGTCCACATGGATCATTATCCAAGCATGTGTCAGTCTGCTTTGGATCGTTATCAAGCAGAACGCATCATCAGCTTGGAAGCATGTCCTCTGAAATGGTGGTTGAAGCATTAAGAGATATATGAATCTTTAGTGCATCTGGCACATAAACATCTTGCAACACCAGCTATAACAGTGCCATGCAAACGCCTGATCTCACTTTCAGGTGAAATTGAAGCAGGCAACATTATCTCCTGCAACAAGAAGCAGGCAACATTATCTCCTGCAAATTGTAACCAATCTTGTTTGTCTGATTGATTTGCTGACCAAGAAGTAGGACTGAGTGGACTTGTAGGCTCTAAAGTTTTACATTGTTTTATTTTTGAATGCAGTTTATTTTGTACATAATTCTATATTTGTAAGTTCAACTTTCATGATAAAGAGATCACACTACAGTACGTGTATAAGGTGAATTGAAAAGTAAAATTTTTTTGTTTTTTACAGTGCAAATATTTGTAATCAAAAATAAATATAAAGTGAGCATTGTACACTTTGCATTCTGTGTTGTAATTTAAATTAATTATATTTGAAAATGTAGTAAACATCCAAAAATATTTAATATAAATGGTATTCTATTGTTGTTTAACAGTGCAATTAATCCCGATTAATTTTTTTAATCGCTTGACAGCCCTAATTATTATACGTTCGTTTAGAGCATACAGGTCAAATAAAAGGGTTTCAGAGACAGCTTTATTTCTGATTAATCAGAAAATTTCAGTGCAGAGCCTGATTTTCTTGTCGTTTCCCTTAGCATGCTACAATTAATTGTATCACAGCAAGCAAAGGGGGTTAATATTCTATCTAATGCTATTGCTTATGTTATACTGCTTTTTGAACAGTGAGATAGCCTCCCTGAGGATATTTTGGTACTTTCCAGGGAAAGCTGAAGCACACCCAAGGGAAATGGAAAGGACCAATATTTTTTTTCTTTCTTCTATAGGACTTAGCTAAGCCAGAACCAGATAATAATTACTGGATGCTGAAGGAGTAATTCATCTCTCAGATGCGCAGCTCTCTGATTTCACCGGGAGACCCTGGTACACATATCAAGGCCATAAATATTGAACAGACACATCTTAATTTTGACCCTAATGTGCCAAAGGGAATGATGCTATGACAAAATTGAGGAAACCCCCGTCTAATATCATTAGAACCTCATCTTTTTATAGCATTTTCACATCTGCCTGGCTTTTTAAAACTTGCCATAATTTGTCCTACAATATAACTCTAATATGAAGTCTTCCAAATTATACCTTCTATTGGTAACGGTCCCATATGGGTTAGATTTAGGCAACTCATTAAAGCATATCATCAATATTGCAACTCAACCTTCTTGTGTCAGTGATTAAGAAAAACTGCCTAGCTAGAAAGTATTAAATCATTAACGTAGTTCAGTCCTACTGCCTCTGCTCTGATTTTATTGGAAGAGATGCATAGTATTAGAAAGATCTACACACATACCCAGGTGAATGCATTCACACACAGCTGATTTCCACCTTGGAGCAATAAAAATTAATAATAAAAATAATTAAACCTTTGCAGCCTCCGAGCACTTGGAAGCCTCAGAGTCCCAGTGTCAGATGCTGTTGGAAATGCAGCTTCCTCATGAGAGAGATTTGGGTTTGGCTGTAGGAACCATTCAACTGCACTGATCACAACACTAAGTGATAGATTATACAATGGTATCGACCTCCAATTCCCTGGGTTAATTCTTTTAATTGTCTCTGCACATCTTTTCCCATTAGGCTGATATAACTTGTTTAAGGATACAAGAATTGATTTATGACAGCACTGGGGATGGCAATCAGAATCCTGGTATCCAATTAATGCACTTTCTGTAAGAGATACATAGGACAAAAATCTCCAGTATAGGAGTACTAAATTTTGGTATTGAAGTCAAAGGGAGATCTGCACAGGAAGAGCAGAACCAAGACTGTGCAGAGGAGAATTTTACCCTAGCAATAGATGGTAGAAAGGCAAAATCACTGCCTCCTCTTCTTAATTCTCAAGTGCCATCTTCAGAAAGTGGTAGAGACATTTTTAAATAGATCAGAGAAAAGGAGAGGACTCATTAAAAGTTCACTGCTAGGAGGAGATGAAAACCTACTGGATCTCATTATGGTCCTTCATCTCACCAGGGTGCAAGGGTGTCCATTAGCACTGATCTCCATTTGTCTCTGTGTAAAAGGAGGCATCCATTACACCATATGTTCAACATCCATTTTATGCTCCCTGCAGTTCTATTGTAATCTATATACTATAATGATGAGCATGGCAGGAATGTTCACTGAAACAGCCCATTTTAAGAAAACATTAAGAGGCTGTTCACAAATAGTGAATTTTTAATTTGTAAACATAAGTCAGAAATCTAATAGTAAAATAATGCTCTTTCAGACAGGGAACAGAAACAATATAAGGCCTGTGTCCAATCAAACCTAGCCAATGCAGCACATAATTCACATTTCAGATATTGAATATTTGCAGCAAACTGTGAACAAGCTACAGACCAAGAATGATTCACAAAATTCTCAAATAACGAATGTGAGGCAATTGCAAAGCAACCTCAGACAATTCATAAGCAGAGAATGAAGATAAATTCATCTAATGTATTATTAATTATGAATTATTCACTCAGCACTATTCAACAGTATCAAAGGCTGCTTTGATAGATCTAAAAGAACCAGCATGTACACCTGACCTTTGTACATCACTAGGAAGGGTGCATCAGCCAATGAGAACTGCACATTCTCTGTACCATATGCCAGTCTGAAGCTGGATTGACAGTTAGAAAAGACTTAACCAAGACACTTGAAATTACAAAGGACAGAGTGAAAAATGCTCATCTCACTCTTTTTACCTTATCTAGAGATATAAGAAAAAGGGAGTTATTTAATCAAATAAAAGGGAAGTTTAATTAAGAACAAATAAAAGGAAATATTTTTTTCCCACACCATATAGTCAACCTGTGGATTTCTTGGCTATAGTAGGTCATGGAGTCAAATACTATGCCTAAATTTAAAAAAAAAAAAAAGAATGCTACCCAAGTGGATTGATTTAAATAAAAGTCATTAAATCAGTTATTTAAATCAAGGTTTCTGCTTGATTAAATGCTTTAAATTAAACCATGATTAAAACTGGTGATTTAAATCTTGTTTTCCATTTGTACTTTTTAGTTACTTTCCTAAAGAAAAGTTGATTCCCACTGGTTGATAACCATGTAGATTTGCAACTAAATGTAGCCTTTATACTAAATTTGATACTATTTTTTGCTAATCAGGAGGATACACATTTATTTAAGCAATCAAATAACTTAGACATTTATTCAGATTCTTAATTTCTACATTTTTGACTGTTATAAAATGGTGAATGATGCATTTCTTATTTATTAGATAATGATTAACTTTTTATTTATGATTTGTGTCACGCCCTGTTTGTTTTGAAAAATTGGAATTCAATTAAATATGTGCAAAAACAGCATTTTACTTTTTTATTAGTTAAATAAAACTATTTTAAATGTACAGAATATATAAGGAAAATAAAAGTTTATTAAAACATGTTTTGTATTTATAACTAACTGATTTATTAAACAAATTAACATTATCTGTAGCTAGTGAATCAAAGCAATTGTTTCTGGTCACCATGTCCTTCAAGATTTTAGAATAGTAGATCTCAACCGCCTACATCCAGTTTTTACTCATAGATTGGATGAGACAAGCAAGCTTTTTCAACCCCCAATCAGTTTCTTAGCTTCGAATGAACTAGTCATTGAACTGAACTAGCTGAATAAACTGAAATGAAGATGATATTCTCTCTGCACCTGCAGAAGAAGCTACTACTGTCAAAAGCTGGTTTAGCACTATCAGTTTAGCTTAGCCAATGACTTCTGCCTGTTCAGTGGTTTAGCTTTCTTTAAAACTTTGGCAACAAACATGGATTGATTCATATGTTTTTTAATTTAATTAAATCATTTGTACAGCTTATAATAAGTTTAGGCCCTAACACAGGCAGTCATATTTCAAATTTAATTTTAAATAGGTTCACTTTTAAAAGAAAAATGTATTTCATTTAAATTTAAAAAATCCAATCTAAATTTAAAACGTTTTTTTTTTAAATCATTGATTTTTATCCACCCTGAATGCTAGTACCATTAGTGCAAGCTAAAATGAGGGACAATAAATCTTATGCTTAGGGGCATAACATGATCACCTAAAAGGTCAGGAAGTAATGCACAATTCATCTGCCCCCAGTGCTCTTACTTGCTGCATTCTATTCTGTCATGTAATGTTGATAGAGCAAGGGAAGAAACTGAAGCAAAATGGTGGATATTACCCCATAGACTGAGAATCTTTTCTCTGCCCTTTTGCAGGGCCGCCCGGGGGGGGGGGGGGGGGCAAGTGGGGCAATTTGCCCGGGCCCCACAGGGGTCTCCATGAGAATGTCAGAGGCTCCCCCCTGACTCCTCCTTCCCCCATCCCCCAGCGCCTCAGCACGCCGCATCCAGGAGCGGCCCTGGACAGCGCTGCAGCCACGTGGCCTGAGCTCCTCCCGCTCAGAGCCGTGTGGTAAGCGGGCGGGACTCCGAGCTCCAGGCCGAGCGGCGGGAGCTCAGGTCCAGTGGAGCTACGCCGCTGCAGCGCTGTCCAGGGCCGCTCCTGGATGCTGCGCGCTGAGGCTCCGGGAGAGGGGGAGGCGGGAGTAAGCAGCATGGTAAGCCTCTCTGAACTGAACACTCCCTTGACCTCCCCCACAGCCCGGACCCCCAGCTCCGAGCCCAGCCCCTCTGAGCCGGGCACCCCCCTGACCCCACCTCCCCATAGCCCTGACCCCCAGCTCCGAGCCCAGCCCCTCTGAGCCAGACACCCCCTGACCCCATTCCCCCCACAGCCCTGATCCTCAGCTCCGAGCCCAGCCCCTCTGATCCAGGCACACCCGACCCCATCCCCCACAGCCCTGACCCCCAGCTCCAAGCCCAGCCCCTCTGATCCAGGCACACCCGACCCCATCCCCCACAGCCCTGACCCTCAGCTCTGAGCACAGCCCCTCTGAGCTGGGCACCCCCTGACCCCATCCCTCCACAGCCCTGACCCCCAACTCTGAGCCCAGCCCCTGTGAGCTGGGAACCCCCCGACCCAGAGCCCAGCTCCCCACCCAGTCCTGGGCAGCAGCAGCACCACCCCCAGGCAGTGACAGCCCATTGGCACCAACCATCACCCAGCGACAGCCCATTATGTAATTGCAAATGTATACATGCCTTTAAAGCATTTAATGTTTTTAAATAATGTATTTCGTGTATTTACAAATTATTAAAAATTAATTTTGAATGTATTTCACTGGTTATTTTTTATATTTCCAAATACATTTACTATAGTATTGCAACTTTTTTTTATGGAAGGGGCCCCTGAAATTGCTTTGCCCCAGGCCCCCTTAATCCTCTGGGTGGCCCTGCCCTTTTGTTATTCAAGTTTACAACCTTACAACTCAGTTCAATTTTTAGATTCTTAAGCAGTCCAGATAGCAGCAGTGATGAAGAGTGCTATTTTCCACTTACCCTAAGCTACAAGTCTGTGACCATTATTTTCGGATGCTGTCTTCATCACAGTAACCAATGCCTTTGCCATCTCCAAATGAGACTATCGCAATGTGCTCTGCTTGGTGCAATATTTGATGAAAACCCACAAATTCCAGCTTATGCAAAATGCAACAGCCTAGTTACTTAGAGGAACTTTTCACAGGGAGCAATGTTGGGGGCTATTAGGCTGGGAATGTTCAATGAGGGGTAAACAACTCTGAGGGTACATCTACACTACAGCAGGGAGTCGATTTAAGATACGCAAATTCAGCTACGTGAATAGCGTAGCTGAATTCGACGTATCGCAGCCGACTTACCCCGCTGTGAGGATGGCGGCAAAATCAACTTCTGCGGCTTTCTGTCGGCGGCGCTTACTCCCACCTCCGCTGGTGGAGTAAGAGCGTCGATTCAGGGATCGATTGTCGCGTCCCGACAGGACGCGATAAATCGATCCCCGAGAGGTCGATTTCTACCCGCCGGTTCAGGCGGGTAGTGTAGACCTAGCCTGAGATTCAACCCTCTGTTGGTCCAGCAGAGTCTGTTTGCTAAGCTTCTGGTCATACTGCAAGGCACGTCTCGTTACCCAGGCTCTTACTGGAGGGATGGTTTAAAAAGGTTTGTGGGGTTTTGATGAGGGAGATAACACATTGTATTAATTAATATAATCATTTAGATGTCATTCAAAGATCTTTGTTTATACAGTAAAAATCCCTACAGGCTGCTCAATAGGCTTATTTAATGCATAGAAAAAGAAGCAAATTGCTCATTACTTGATCAATACTTTAATGGCTTGAACATAGTGTAAAGCAGAAATATTTGGTTTGCATCCAAGATAAAGCAGCCCCATGTGATGCTAGACAAGATTCTCACACTTTCCCAATGTTTATCCTAACCCAAGCCCAAGTTCCTTACTAACCCTAAACCTAGCCTGGATCCATTAACTGTCCCCAACCCCTGCCTAAAACAGCCCCAAACTGACCTGAGTCTGCCCCAAACTGACTAACCATTATATTTGGCCTAATGCCAGACCCCACCCTAAACTTAGGCTAGGCCCACAATCTGGCCCTTCTCTTCTACCTAGCCCAAGGGCTTGAAATGGACCCCAGCCCATATCTAACGTTTCACCCCTAAACTGGCACAACCCTGAATCCTTGTTTGTGCCCATGAACAGGCCCCAAACCCAAATGAGTTGGTTTTATTCGTAGTGGGAAAAGGGGCCTTTTTCCCCACTCTCCACATTCTTAGTGTTTTATTCAAACTTGTCATACACAGACAGGGCCAGCTCCAGGCACCAGCTTGTCAAGCAGGTGCTTGGGGCGGCAGCTCCGGAGTGGGGCGGCAAGTCCAGGTATTCGGCGGCAATTCGACGGACGGTCCCTCACTCCGCCTGGGAGCAAAGGACCTCCCGCTGAATTGCCGCCGCAGATCGCGATCGCAGCTTTTTTTTTTTTTGGCTGCTTGGGGCGGCCAAAACCCTGGAGCCAGCCCTGTACAAAGAATATTTATTCTGAAGCAGAGAACAGCTATGGAAAATTTCAGCTCAAAGGTGAACATTTTGGAATTATGAATTACTGTAAATAGGGAACTATAATGAAAATGTATAGGCAACATTAGCTGTAGATCCTGTGACAGCATTAGCTACATATAGCATATGCATATATTTAACATACACACATATAAAATGTATGCACACAAGTATGTGAATTTGTATAATTATTTCTTGATGATCTAGTTTTACCTTGCATTTTTGACCAATGAGTCATAAAGGAAAGTATTTTTGTCACTCTAAAGGTGCAAGACAACATTGTTATGTTTATCCTAGGGACATCAGGGCCCATCCATTTGTGTTTTATTCATAATTGTGTTTTTAATTGTAATTTTGTAGTAGAGCATTATAAAAATCACTGTGTGTGATGCTTTCTTGGCAAAAAATGATCTGGGCAAACTGGAGAAATGGTCTGAAGTAAATAGGATGAAATTCAATAAGGACAAATGTGAAGTACTCCACATAGGAAGGAACCATCAGTTGCACACATACAAAATGGGAAATGACTGCCTAGGAAGGAGTACTGAAAAAAGGGATCTAGAGGTCATAGTGGATCACAGGCTAAATATGAGTCAACAGTGTAATACTAGTGCAAAAAAAGCAAACATCATTCTGGGATGTATTAGCAGGGGTGTTGTAAGCAAGACACAAGATGTAATTCTTATATTCTACTCCATGGTGATTAGGCCTCAACTGAAGTACAGTGTCCAGTTCTGGGCACTACATTTCAGGAAAGATGTGGACAAATTGGAGACAGAAGAACAACAAAAATGATTAAAGATCTAGAAAACATAACCTATGAGGGAAGATTGAAAAAAATGGGTTTGTTTAGTCTGGAGAAGACAAGACTGAAAGGGGACATGTGTGACGTTATCTGATTAAAATATGATCATGTAGATCATTGTTGCTACCACTGTTATATAATTGCAAAAAATCTTGTACAAAGTGTGACGTAAGAGGTCTATGGAAGAGTTATGATTTGCTGAATATGATTATGCTATTTGTATACAATATCATTTTTGTATCTGAAGTTATGAATATTAATTATGTACCTGTATTTCAAATGTTTGCTCATGTGGTAATACCCACAAGGTATTTAGCCTGCACATCCTGAAGGGACTATTCATGTTAAATAGCCCATCAAGAAACACTTAACTCATAATGGCCCATGGGAGACGCCTATAAACTTGTACTACTGTGGGTATTCTAACCAAGGGACTGAGGACCTTCCAATGATTTGGAAGCAACGAGAGACTTAACAAGCCAGCAGTTTATTCCATCACTGCTACAAGCCTGATCCAAGAACTTTGCAATTGTTGTATGTATTTGATTCCTTTAACCAATTTTAACTCTCACTTTTCTTTCTTTCTTTTATAAATAAACCTTTAGATTTTAGATACTAAAGGATTGGCAACAGCGTGATTATTGGGTAAGATCTGACTTCTAGATTGACCTGGGTATGTGGCTGGTCTTTTTGTTTGATTAAATTGGTTTTAAATAACCACTCTTCATTAAGTCTAGTTTCTGGGTGTTCAATCCAGGACTGGAATACCTAAGGATGCTGCATTTCTGACTTCTTGTTACCCAGTGTGGTGAGACAGAACAGAAGTTTACTTTTGTTGCTGGTTTGATATATCTCATGGAAAAATAACCACCAGTTTTGGGGTGTGTCTGCCTTATTTCTCAGCAGTTTGTCCTGAATTTGGTATTCTCAGTTGTGACCCATGGAGGCACGGTGACAACATGATAACAGTTTTCAAGTACATAATAGGTGGTTACATGGCGGAGGGCAAAAAATTGTTCTCCTTAACCTCTGAGGATAGGACAAGAAGCAATGGGCTTAAATTGCAGCAAGGGAGGTTTAGGTTGGACATTAGGAAAAACTTTCTAGCTGTCAGGGTGGTTAAGCACTGGAATAAAATGCCTAGGGAGGGATTTTTTTGTTTGTTTTTGTTTTTTCCTGGGAGGTGGGAGGGCACAAGCCCGCCCACTTCTAAAGTCCACTCCCCGAGCCTAGTGGGAGGGACCACTGGGCCTGGGAACCAAATGAAGATGGGGGACAACTAATGAAAAACCAGGTACAGGAGTGAAGGTCACAGGTTCAAAACTAGGGATCCAGAGGGGGGACACCGAGCAGAGAACCCTGGCCAGCGCCCACTGCTCCTCAAAGCTGTCAAGGGAGCTAGCGGACGCTGCCCAGTGGAAGTCTGTCCGGAGGCGTGAGACCAGGGAGGACTGGAAATGGGCCCCACAGTCACAGAGCACCCTCTCGTCTAACATCCTCCCACTGGTGTTATAGATGGTGACTTTGGCCAGAGCCAGGAGGAGGTTGACGATGAGGCTCGCAACTTCGTGGGGCCATGGATAGGGTGTGCGGTTGTAGAATCTCCATCATTGAAGATTTTTAAGAGCAGGTTAGACAAACACCTCTCAGGTAATACTTAGTCCTGCTATGAGTGCAGGGGACTGGCATAGATGACCTCTCAAAGTCCTACGATTCCATGATTCTATGAAAAGGAAGCTTCAATTTAACAACTTGAACAGAAGCTGATTGGTACCAGGCACACTAGAATATATTGCATGAAGTATGTTCTTCAAGCATTGGAATGCTGTTCATTTTCCTTTCCAAGACATTTGCCTTTCAGTTTGGGAGGACAAGCAATTCATATCCGAATTGTTCTCTCACTTCACTGATCCCTAATGTGACATTCTGGATAGCTTCATCTAGATACTCTTCTTATGCAGAAAGCATGGTGCGAATACCTAGCATATTGAAAATTTTCAGGTAAAATGCCAGCAAAGCGGATTGTCAAAATGCTAAATACAATTTGTAAAACAAAAACACTCTTGACATTTCCAGTGTGTGTGTGTGTGTGTGTGTGTGTGTGTGTGTGTGTGTGTGTTCTTTGAGAGACCAAGTGAACTGAGAAAGGCACTGAAGGAGGAAGAAAGAGTCCTAATAAGAAGGAATTTAATCTGAGTGGGAGTACAGTACTAAGAGGTGAACAAAGCTGAGCGTTCAGCAGAGATGAGAGTTAGAAACAATGTCATTGAAGCATTTGCAGTCTTCCCATTCACACAATTTTTCCAATAAAATCTGTCAGATCTGGTCATGCTCCCCCTCCTGGATACTCAACAGATTGCTGTGAGGGGATCCAAATGTTGAATCCCATGTGCCCTTCCCTTTCGAGGGCTGGGCAGAGTTTAGATGCTGTCTCTCTGCTTTTGGGCCACTAGAGATGCATTCCAAATGCAGGCCTCGTGTCTGACACCCTTCTTAGCAGGGGGGACCCCTCAGTCCAATTACTTAAGTCCAGAACCAATGCAGTCTCCACCAAGCCTCCATGACAGTTCTTGGATGCTCCCCAGAATGAACACCCAGCCAATCAGAGCCCCACCCTCCACCCTGTGTCCCCGATACCTCATTGCACATACACACACCCCGCGGGGGGTGCCCCCCCCAGTTTGAAAACCAGTGATGTAGAAAACAACACCACACTCCCCCCTTGAGAGTCACCCTTCCCTTGAGAGTTCATGTGTGTTCAGGTAGGCAGGTTTTCCCTGCCTCATCATCATGCTCTTGAGCAGCTTTCCTCTGCTTGAGCTGGTGAAAATGGCCAAAGACTCAAAGCAGGGCAGCTTCTGCCCTTTAATAACCTTCCAATCTCCTCTGTCATAGGACCTCCTGATCAGCCTTAACAAGTGACCCCCAGACGCCTACTTCAACAGGTGACTTCCCTGCCAGGCAACCTCTCCCAGTTCCTGGGCAGGAGCTGGACTTTTGTCTAGGATTATTTTATATGAATAGAGGACCATCCTGATTTAATAACCCGCTAGGATTAGCCCTGTGTCACTTCCCCTTGGAATTCCAATCCAACATGGAGAGCTCTCAAAGGCAAACAAACCGCATGTTCAAAATGGAGTCTGCAGTCTGACACAGATACACATAAAAAGCACCGAACATCTAACAGAATTAATAAGCTGTGCATAGACAGAGTCCCCAAATCATCACACCATTGGCAGTCTTCCTGCTCACTCAACTCCTGTTTACTCCGATCTGTTCAGCTGCTGGCCTCTTACTCCTACTCCAGATTTAATTCCTTCTTATTAGAACTCTGTTTCTTCCTCATTCTGTGGCTTTCTCAGTTCACTTGGCCTCTCAAAGCTAAAGAACTTAGATATGTATCTTCTACACAAACATGCACACATATGTATTCTTGAAATGTCAGAAGTGTTTTCTGTTATCTTAATCAGATGACAGGTGAGTTCTTGCGCAAATTATTATTGAGGATAGATTCTGTATTTTTAGCATTGAATGGCTGAGAAAAGAGGACTTGGTGAGGTTGATGTTTTTAGAGCTGGTTGGGGAATCTCTTTGACAAGTTTTGTCAGTGAAGTGAAGGGAGATTTGATAGAATAAGGATGACAGTGGGGCCTAGAAAGAGACCTGATGGTGGGAATGAGCAGATGATCTCCTTGAGATCTTGCTGATGCCATGTGTAGCTCAAGGAAAGAGAAGACTGATACAGCAGATCAATCAATGTATGCCAGTGGTGTAAAAGGCATGGTTTGTGATTGACAGAATAAGTATTTGAAGGATGTAAAAACCCAGGAAGGGAAGGAGATTGTTTAATGTGATACAAGGGAATAGAACTAGGATTAATGGGATAAAACTGAACAAAGGAAGTTTAAGGTTGAATATCAGGAGAATACTCAAGCAGTGAGCCCTATTAGACTGTGGAGTTTTCTCCCAGAAGTGGTGCAAGCCAAGTAGCTTGAGCTGTTTAAACTAATGTGAACAAAATACTCAATAATATATTGTAGAGAATAACCCTACTGTTGCAGGGGGTGAGTAACAATCTAATCGCTCTCTTCCAATTTCAACTCTGATTGTATTACCCACAAGTATTAACAAGAACATCAACAGTCACTAAACTAACACAAACTTATACCATAATTTATAAACCAGGAGTTTCTGATTGCCTGTTGTCTCCTATTTGTCAGCTGTTTTACTCTCTCTCAAAACACTATTTGCAAAAAATTCAGGAAGTATGATAGCAGTTTTCAAACTATATGAAGTACGCAGTATAAAAAAATTGATGATTTACTACTGTCAACAACTAAGCAGTAACAATATTTCCAGAGAGAAATGATACAATTTAAACAGTGGTTTTATGCAAATAGTAAATATGCTATAGTGTAAAGCCTACCTCTCTGATTTCCGCTGTATTTTGCCTGAAAATTATCAGGGAATTAAAGTTACCAGTCCGAGGATGCATTCCAAAAGATGGGTGTAAAATGATTACTCTGATTAAGTCAATGGCAAAACTCCTATTGACTTGAATGGGATCAGGATGACACCTTAGGTATATCAATGATGCAAGGGAAAAAATATTATTGGCTGATGCAAAATATTTGTATTTACTCTTAAATTCTGCATACAAAAATAATATACATCCTTCCATTGTTTATCATACAAAAGGATACTTGAAACTGAGTTTACTGAAAAATTAACTTCAACTCTCCTCCCTTTTCTCCCTGCTCTGTCTAAACAAATAATACAGTATTTGGCTAAATAGGTGAGGTTTCTCTATTTTAGAGAAATAGACACACAAATCTTGGTGAAAAATTATCTAGAAAAGGAAACACATAATTTGCTCTGTGATGGGTGCCAAAATGTATTGCCAAGTCCTTAAGAGGATGAGCTCTTTATTACAAACATTAAGTACTAGGGCTATTAAGGGGATTAGTTTTTTGACGATGTGAAGTAGCTCAACCTTCTGAGTCATTGTATTTAGTCTCCTTATACCAAGAAGTTTTTCTATTGTGCAGATTCTTAAACACCTTATAACTATCTCAAATCCATTCTTTACAATACTGTCTTATCAAAAGTCATTTCTCTATTTATAAATTTGCACTATTACCTTTAAAACAACTCTTAATCCAAAGCACAAGTGTTTTCTTTGAGTCACCAGTAATTCAGTGAGGTGAGTGCAGATTTTGCAAGGTCATTGCCTCTGTTTTCCTATTAGAATATGTAGGTTGAAATTTTTCATTTTCAGACATTCCTAAGGATTTTCACTTCTTACTTTTACTGAAGTGAGTGTTACAAACCTGTGGGTTCTGCTACAAGTCACTCCCACTCATAATCAAATCCAACTTGTATTCTAGCCTTTTGTGTGTTTATTTATATGAATGTGTTAAATTCTCTCCTCTCTGGAAATCTGATTATCCTAAACATCACTTCCACTAATTGTTTTGATTTTTAAAAAATCACAACATTTTGTCTTACAGATTTTGGATTGGTCTATCCTAAAAAGTGCATCAGTGAGGTAGATACAATTTTCTATTACGAGTATCTGGAAACTGAAAAGCCTAGGAGATCTGAAGGCCATGAGGGCTGGAAAGCTCATTAGACATAGAAAATATAGGTGATGAGAAGTCCGGTGTTTTCCTGATTCTTACTTACTTTCCTGACTTACCCCTTATGTAAGTGCCAAGGTGGATGGCGATGAATAAAACTATGATAAAATGAATATAAAGACTCTTCAACAAAAGCAACCTTTTTCCAAGTTCCTTCAATGTCAGTTTGCCATTGAACTCACTAGTAGGACAGAATGCTCATTGCAGGCTTCCCTTCCCTTCATCTACAACCTTTAGAACAAAGGAGGTAACTAATCCTAGCCCATACCATTTCATTCCCTTTACAAATATAGAATCTTCTTACTTCTCTTGATATCCATGGTAGTTTTCCAAAGAGCTAATGTACTGCAATGTAGGACAAGTGAAGGACATCTGCTTCTCAGCATTTTCCCCTTCAACCCAAAGTGAGTGTGCACACTATTGTCTTTTGGGCTTTGGGAAGAACTGAACCTAGGGACAAAGGGTTTTCACCTCACCTTACCTTAGAGTTCTATTTATAATGTATTATTAGTTTTTAAACTGACCTTGTGGAGCTGCTTTTTACTTCATTTCACTGTAGCTCCATTAATTTTGACCATGTTTGAAGGTACATACTCTGCCTATTAGTTTTGTCTAGTCAATGAAGTTCACGTAGCTATGACGCATCTGTCGTAGATAAATGAATCAACTGATTTGATTTACTAAGAAGGCTAAATTTATTATATGACATTTTACAAGTATAATTCAGCTTACCCTTGATGGTAATAAATGAGATATCAGCTCCCCTGAGACAAGGGAACCAGTCTCTGAATTTCCCCAGCCAGATTCCATTTTAGAGACGGGAAATGGCCATATCTTTGATTAAAAGGGAACCTTTAATCAAATAAAGTGCATCATCAAGCAAGAGCCAAGATTCCAATACTCTTGACTACAGCACAGCAATAATCCAAAATCAAATCCCCACCACACACACAACCCATTACCACTTGGTGTAAACGTGACATCCATCACAAGTAGGGAGAATGTCCTTCAGCATTTTTATTCTTATCCTTAGATTCATTTCTCTCCTCTCCCACCCCCAGCCCAGTTATGCTTTTATACATTCTTAAAATCCTCCTCCTCAGCCTGATCCCCTAGGGTATTTCTGTGGAAGCCCCAGTCTAAATATCCTTTGTCCAAAGAGCAGTGTTTCCAAGGGGAACAACTGACCTGGACTGTGCATCCAGGAGTAACTGCAATGGCCTTTAAGTAACTTAGTAGCAACTAGTTTTCCTCCTGGCTGCTTTCTTTTCATTCTGAAAATAGTCATTTTGACTAATGTTACATTATCCTCAGGATCTCTGTTTGGGATCTTTATCACTAATGTTAGTGTTACTGGATAAAATAAATAAATAAATAAATAACAGTGAAAGGGTATCATTTTACATTTCTTTTGCTTCTCCATTTCTGTATATGCACAACTGCATCTGTATACCTCTCTTTCTATGCAGGCACTCATCTTAAAAGTCTTTCTGGTCATCTAGACTGTTTTGTTTGAATAGTGCAAGACACAGCAACTGACAGAATGAATGACTTTCTCTTTGGCCTCAGAAGCCCAGCAGAGTGCAATGCAAGCAAATGAAGGAGCCTTGCACTCCATATCAATGAAAAAACCATTTTTCATTCAATTGAGAGGTCTGATTATTTTAAACAGCATTTGCAGAACTATCTCCTTGGATTAGTCTACACATAATTCTGCTATATGGAATGTTTGTTTATTTATTTACTGTATGCTCCCAACTCCACAGGGCACAATGGGGAGCAAGGTCTTTGCTACAAGGAGTGTATCATTGAAGTAGTAATTCTAATTGTATTTGTTTTAAAACCTAGTCTAAAATGTCTGAAATCCATATATTTGAATAAATTCCATTTTTCTGGGTATTTATCAAACTGGTAATGTGTTATATACAGCATTCAAAAAAGACTTTGTAGCCTTAGTATCTCCACTTCACTGATTAAAAATGCAGGAAATGTACACATCTAATGTATTTTCCCTCATTTATTCTGTTGGTTTAGTTTTTGCATTTCTTTCATTTTAGGCAGTGAAAACAGACTAGTCAATTTCATATTGCTCTTGGGTCAATTTCACTTCCCGTCTTCTAAATTAGCACAAGGCTGCAGTGTTTATGCTGTAAACACTGCAGGAGAATGTTTAAAATCCAAACAAACTTTTCTCTGAATTTTAAAATAGTCATGAAATTGTTTCTCTTGACATTAATTTTCTAAAAAGTCTTGTTATTAAAATCTAAACTCGAACTATCCCTGACAGTGTCCCTTTCATGGATGGGCTCCCAGAAAGTTACCTGTTTTAAGGGCTACAGGGTCAAGCGCTTTTTCAGTTATTCTCTCCTATTATTCAGGCCAGATTTAATGAAATCTGAAACAGATTTTTAATGTAGAAAGTTAATCCTCTTTTAGTTGTTATTTGAATATAGAGTATTTCTGTTTTCCATTTCAGCAAAACTAAATTGCTCAAAGGACAATCTAATAAGAACTAGCGGTGAGGGGATTTTCAAAGCATGGCACAAATTGTTCAGAAAGTGCCTCCCAAATGTCCTTCTGTACCTAACTCGGGGGTAGGGACATATCGCGTATGGTTAATTTATAACCAAATTTAGCCATTCTCGCTTATACTAAAAGGAGTATCAAGAGATGGCAGAGCCTGCATGAAGCATTGCCGGGTATCATTCGCTCCTATTTGAAAAAGCAGAGTCAAGACGAGCTCCTTAGGTATGTTGTTGGGGTGGATGTGAGGATGTAGAAACTGTGTGAACGTGCCAATTCTCAATCGCAATGTCATAAGTTACACCAACATGTGGCGCCTAAGAGATCAAGTTAATTCTTCCGGAAAATGACAACAAAAGTCAGAGCGATCTGACAGTCGGCACAAAGCTGAGGGGGAAATCGTTTTACAGATGACACAGCACAGGATCCAAAGAGTTAATCCCCTGCTACCTAGCACCGTGCCTGAAAACCGAAAGGAATCAGCGCTGCTGGAGACTGGACTGAGCCCGAGAGCATCTCTCCTAAGCAAAGGCAGTTTCAGTCTGGCCATATGAGCATTTCACCTGCTTCCCCTCTAGGGAAGCAGCACTAATTAAAACTCCATGAACAATCGTAAGCCCTGTTTGGAGAAAGACTGCTGACATTTTAGGGACAGGATCAGTGAGGTCTTAAGTTCTGCTTCTTCCTTCTCCTGTACCTCAAGCACAGAGGATGCTGTCAGAGAAATTATTTAGAAATGGGCTTATTTAGATAGCGAAATGCCAGACTCCTCAAGCATCGGGAACGTGTCAGCCCAGCCCTCCCGCTCTGCCCAAATGTTCGCGATTGGACTCGGGGATTTTAGCGTGTGCGCTTTGAAAGTCTCCGCTGGACGGATAAAACGGGAGATAAAACAGAGTCTGTTCCTTTCTATAAGGTCTGTGCCGTTTGTTGCTCTCCCTTGAGGATCTGAACCCACCTACATAACTGGAGGGAGAGGGGTTGTCAACCCCTCTTTCTTCCTTTGGGTTTGGAATAAACTAACGTCATCCTTCACTTACATTGCCCAAGAAGTGCCCCGAGACGTGCCCAGCTCACAGAGCTCAGTGAATGAAGGATCAGATTTAGCCACACTCGCTTACACTTTACACGGCCCTGCTGCTAGATCTGGTTCGTTTTACAACTGGGCTACTCCTGCGTCTTGCAAGGTCCCGTCCCAAAAACTTTCTGGCGGATTCTTTGGCTTCCTTAGCTTCAGGGCGTAGCAGCGCCGCGCTGCTTCCTCTCTCGTGGGCAGTGTGCTAGTCCCTGAAACGGGGAAAACTCCATTCCGAGGGGCTGCGCTCAGGAAACGGCTCTCTCCTCAGTAATTGGCTACGGCTCCTCCATGTGTTATATTAGCATAAAGAGACGCAGCTGGCAAAGTAACCACTTGGGGGCCAAAACGGACTGTGCGTCAGAGCCCTGGCTGGGGAGGGGAAACGGGATTATTTTGGGGGAAGAAAAAAAATAAGAGTAAGACTCGAGAAGCATGCAAGTCAATTTGCGCCAATGGCCCCCAAAGCCGGCATGCCTGCGCTGGGCTGAGGGCAGAGCTTCCACGGGCTGGCTCGCGAGCGATGGGACTGAGCCCTGGAGGCACTCGGCTCTCCGAGGCCTTCTGAGCTGGGGGAGAGGGGGGCGTTATTATTGCTGGCCTCGCAGCCTTGGCAGGGATGGTCGCTGCAGACTGGGAGTGAGCTACGGGCAAAGCCAGGCGAAGTGAGCGGGCGCTTTGGCAGCCCGTCTGTCAAGGGGTGGCGAGGCAAAGGGGAATCAGCTGCCAGCGCGCGTCCGGACCCCGCGCCACTGTGAGAGCCGCCCTGCAGCTTTCACTGAAGACGTGAAAGGCGTCCGGGCATGTGAGGAGCAAACGAGCAAGAGCGCAGGGCACAGCAGAGCCGGGGCGAGAGGAAGGAGGGCAGGACTGGCGAAGGTGTGTCTGGAAGGAGAAGGGAAGGAGCCGTGTCGCCAAGGAAGAAGAAGGCAAGAGGGAAAGGCCGGAGGAGGGGTGTGTGGAGGAAAGGACCGGAGCTTCAGCTTTCTCTGTCCTCAGAGTGATTCTCCCCCAGCGGTCCCCCATGCACAGATAGCGAAGCACCCGCGGAGCGGAGAGGCTGAAGTTTGAGGAGGGCAGCGGCTGTGTTGCCGGGCTCAGGAAGGGGTGTCCCCCGGATCGGAGGATGGCGACCGAAGGGGGAGCCGGGCTGGCCAAGTCCGCCGTGGAGAAGCTGTCCGATGCCATGGGCGAGAAGACCAAGCAGCTGGGCACGGCCATGCAGGACGTGCACCGGCAGCGGCGGCTGATCCTGGTCATCGTGTGCGTGGCCCTCTTCCTGGATAACATGCTCTACATGGTGATCGTGCCCATCATGCCGAGCTACCTCGCCATGTGGGAGGCCGAGATCCCCGCCCGGGAGAGCAACGCCAGCGGGGCCAACGCCAGGGGGGCCAACGCCAGCAGGGCCACGTCCGTGCTGGGGCCCGGGTATCCCCCGGAAAACGAGGACATCAAGATCGGGGTGCTCTTCGCTTCCAAGGCCATCCTGCAGCTGCTGGTGAACCCGCTGAGCGGCACCTTCATCGACCGCGTGGGCTACGACATCCCGTTGCTGATCGGCCTCACCGTCATGTTCCTCTCCACCATCATCTTCGCCCTGGCCGAGAACTACGCCACCCTCTTCGCTGCCCGCAGCCTGCAGGGGCTGGGCTCGGCCTTCGCCGACACCTCCGGCATCGCTATGATCGCCGATAAGTACACCGAGGAATCGGAGCGCAGCCGGGCCCTGGGCATCGCCCTGGCCTTCATCTCCTTCGGCAGCCTGGTGGCGCCCCCTTTCGGCGGCATCCTCTACCAGTTCGCCGGCAGGCGGGTGCCCTTCCTGGTGCTGGCCAGCGTTTGCCTGCTGGACGGCCTGCTGCTGCTCACCGTCATCAAGCCCTTCGGCAGCCGGACTCGGGAGAACATGCTCGTGGGCACTCCCATCCACAGGCTCATGATCGACCCCTACATCGCCGTGGTGGCCGGCGCCCTCACCACGTGCAACATCCCCCTGGCCTTCCTGGAGCCCACCATCGCCACGTGGATGAAAAAGAACATGGGCGCCTCGGAGTGGGAGATGGGGGTCACGTGGCTCCCCGCCTTCTTCCCCCACGTGCTGGGCGTCTACATCACCGTCAAACTGGCCGCCAAGTACCCGCACCTGCAGTGGTTCTATGGGGCCCTGGGCATGGTCATCATCGGGGCCAGCTCGTGCACGGTGCCCGCCTGCCGGAACTTCGGGCAGCTCATCGTCCCGCTGTGTGGCATTTGCTTCGGGATCGCCCTGGTGGACACGGCCCTGCTGCCCACGCTTGCCTTCCTCGTGGACTTGCGCCACGTGTCCGTCTACGGCAGCGTCTATGCCATAGCGGATATCTCCTACTCCGTGGCGTATGCCCTGGGGCCCATAGTCGCCAGCCAGATCGTGCACTCGCTAGGCTTTGTGCAGCTGAACCTAGGCATGGGGCTTGCCAACGTGCTTTACGCCCCGGTCCTCCTGTTCCTCAAAAACGTCTGTCAAATGAAAGCCTCTCACTCCGAGAGGAACATCCTGCTGGAGGAAGGACCCAAAGGGCTCTATGACACCATCAAAATGCAGGAGCGCAAAGGCAAGGGGAAAACCCCCCATCCAGCAGGGGGGATGGAAGGAAATAGCGTGGACTCTTACCACAGAGACCTGACAGGGCCCTCGGAAGAGGACTCTTCAGACTATGAATACAGTTAGGCTACACGGAGCTGGCAGAACAAAGGTTAAAATGGGCGGGGGGGGAGTTGTGAAAACATTATTGCCATCTGTTTATGTACCAATGTGCACTATATACAATTTAACCTTTGTCATGCTGTAATGGCTTTCGTCTTCTTCTCGACTTGTTGTAAGTTGGTATTTCCTTAGACACTGGCAGGGGAAAAATCACAAAGAAGACTAATTGAATGATGTATTTACATAAATCTGTGGTGGTCCTTCCAAAAACTTTTAGCTGAGGTCTCTTGTGCAAAAGTTTTCTCGAGTTGAAACTCTGTGTGGCATACTGTATATCTCTGTATTAGGGAAGTTTGTAATAAAATTCAGATTGCATATTCAGGGACTTAAACTTACTAAATCTTGTATATATGTACTGACACTTTCACTTGGTTTCATATTTAACAACAGCAACAAAAATCACATCGTATTATTTCTTCTTTGGGAAACAGCTGAAGCGCTGTAATATTTTTTCTGTTGTGCTGCTACCTGGTAAATGCAATATACTGTATTATGTGTAAGTCCAAATCTACAAGGATAATATGATCTGAATAAATGAAGTTTGAGGGGTCCATGGTCTTTGTTTCATTGTTTTTGAGAGCAAGGGGATATTACTCTAACAAATATCAAGAAATTCCCTATAACATCAACCTCGTTTATTTCTTAAGACCGATTCAATAAAGATAAAACCCTGGGGTGGAATCTCTGTCAATCTTTGAATTCTATGTAAAAATATTCCGACAGAAAATGTGTACTGAATTGCAAACACGGCATCAAACATCGCTGCGTACAGTGTCTTGGTATTAAGGTTTTGGGGGTTTTTTAAACACAGCACTTTTCCAATAAAGACTTTAAATACTCAGATGCTTCCGAATTTTGCATTTTCCGCAGGTAGATTTACGGTAAGGAAAATGTACTTTGCCCAGAATGTAGTCCCGTCTATATCACATAATTATAATCTATGGGGATAAAATACACAATAATACCTAGCTCTTATACAATGCTTTCTATAGATCTCAAAGCGCTTCACAAAGGATGTCAGTATCACGGGCTGAAAAGGGCGCAAGTGATTTATTCAAAGGTATCCGAATGATAGAACCCTTTGGTCCAAACGCAAATATGAAACCGAAGTTTACATTTTTTCCCCCTGTAAATTTCCCCCTGGCTTATAGGTCGCTATAATACATCGTTTATTTAAATGTCCATCCATCTATTAGACAAAACAAACGGCTTCTTTTCTAAAAAATAAAGAATCCACTATTAGAGTGTATATTAACTGATGTAGTTCCTTCTAGGTTCCTAGAAAAATGAAGAAGAAACATAGCAAACCATTCATCAATTTCACTTGGTCATCAAGGTCTCTGATTGACATAGGGCGTTATGATAGCAGCTTTCGGAGCCTTAGAGTCCCTGCTCAGAGGAACAAATAATGAAAACGCTGCTTTGTAGTGGCATTTCGGTTTCGGTAACAAAGAATCAATAATGACCGTAGGACCAAGTTGAGTCCCACATTTATAAAATAAAGCTCAACTTTGGCAATTGCCAAAAAGAAGATTTAAGGATGTAATAAATCTTTTCGCTCAGAGTCAGATAACTGAGATTTCTCTGGCATCCTTCCATAGTGCTAGTGGTAATAGAAGAAATCTTAGGACTTTTAGTTCATGTTACTGAAAACTTACCTTCTTTTCAGTGTGCCTAGATTCAAATGATCATTTGCGTGTGTGTGTGCGGGTAAGGAGGTTCAGCCACTTTAGCAATATTTACAAACCCAGGGACTGCACACTAACCAAACACCCACATTCTGATTTCATTTTAAACCAGCCGAAAAAGAGAGGGCTTACCTTTTTCAGGACAGATAATTCGTAAAAAAAAAAAAAAAAAAAAAAAAGCGCCCGCTGACTTGTCCCGCTATGACCCAAGGGGATCAAATAATTTCTCTACAGAACTCCTATTCTTATTATTCAAAATCCTTTGATTAACCATCTCCATCAATAGACTAGTACTACTTTAAACACTGGTGCAGAGGGTACTTAATAAGCTCTTTCGAAATGCACTGCCAATTGCTCCTTAGAATGAAACCCGCACCCCCGGGGCTAGCGGGCTAGAAATTTAGAAATAAGACGTGACTCCATTCTAACGAACGCGGGGAATAAAGACCTGACTTGGTCAAAGGAGAAGCGTAGGGTGACCAGATGTCCCGATTTTATAGGGTCTTTTTCTTATATAGGCTTCTATTAACCCCCACCCCTTGTCCCGATTTTTCATATTAGCTGCTATTGTTTAAGGGGTGGGGGGCGGAAGAACTTGCATTACAACTGAATTAAACGCAGAAAAAATGGGGAACTGAATTTTTCCTTGGAGTCAGAGCTGTTTATTTCCCTCCCACTCCCCTACCCCCAGTAAAACCGTTAATCATATAATGAACGCCAAAGAAAAGAACTTTAATTAAAGCTTGGAAGCGTTGCCCAGGAGAGGCGCTATCCTTCAACGTGCTCCTTTAAGGGCTGGAGAGTATTAAGGATTCCCAATGGGGCCGAGGAAGCAGATCAGGAAGGGTCAGTGCACATGTATATTGCGTACCCAGTTGCGTGTCTGCCCTTTTCCCTTCCCAGACAGCCGCACGTGGCAGGTTAATCTGCGATCCAAGCAACGAATGGCCTAAAGAAAATGTGGCTTTATCAATGTCAGCGCAAAAGGGGGACCCTGCCTCCCCTGCACCCAGCTTTCCACTCGGAAAGAGGTGCCTTCCGTTTGAAATACACGCCACGGGGCGAGGCCCAGTAACTTCTGACAACAACCCCCTCCCGGGCACTAGTCGCTAAGAGAGGCTAGTGCCATGTTGCTTTTAAATGCACAGTCTGCTCCTGGGCTAGGGACAGCAAACAACGCAAAACCCCTGCCGCTGGCCCCGGAGAGGAGGCTGCTCTCCTCCTGTCCAGCCTGTAGGAAAGCTGAACTCTAGCTGGAGGATGGTTTGAGGTGGGGTTGGGTTGCTTTAGGGGAGGCCACTCAGACTGCACGAATAGGAAGGGAGGGAGGGAGGAGTTAGCCAGGCAGACCTGGGGAGGCTGAACGAAGAGGTTCTCCCAACGCCAGTGTGTGTGTCCAGAAGGAAAGGGAGACATGAAAGTACCTTGGACAGAGCAAAAGCAGGCTCCTAAGCCTCCACATTGCCCAGAGCGCTTCTGAGCCCGCAAGAAGCGTTTTGAAGCCTGAAATATCCACCCCACACGTTTCCCTCTGCTCCTGACATTTGTGTTTGAGACTTTGACTTCAATCAACTCGCTGGAACAGGTAAGGGGTGTTCAGCCGCTCGCTGGCACTGATGCACTCAAGAGCTGTTCGCACTCACGTCAGGGGTGCGTGTCAGAGGCTCTTTAGCTTCTGCCTTTTCCTACCTTTGCACCAGCCAGATGTGCCTTTCTCACACCAGTGTGTGTGCGCGCGCGTTGTAATCATTTTGCAGCAGACACTGTTCTGTAGAATGACACCCCGCGAACAAACCCAATCTCCAGTCTCTGCAGAATGGCCGGGGAATCGGCTAAAGGCATTTGAACCAGCTCGTTCATTTAGCCGGGAGGCGACTAAAACCAGAAGAGGGGGAGGAGGGGGAATATTTACATCCGTTTTTACACGTTGTAGACGCCTCCAGATTATAATCAATTTAACACCCCGAGCGCAGAGCAACGGTAAGGGGAAGATTTGACTTCTATTGCTGTTATTAATTTGCTCTGCTGCTAACCATTTATTATGTTGGTGTAGTTGGCAAGTTCCATTAATCCCTGTCTATTCCAGCGCGTTAAACCATCTCCTCAAAGGGGCTGGCTGCAGGCAGCATCTTTGCTATCCCTTTAAATATTTATACAGGCTGCCTCCTCCCATCAGAGCTCAAGAGCTTGGAAGATCGGGAAGATTGTCAAGGTGTCCGAACCAGGGCTGGGTCTATAACTCAGTGCTCCGCCCTTCCTGAGCGCTTCCTTGGGGACACCAGTGTCTCTGTGAATGGGTTTGTAACAGACGAATCCGCCTCCAAGTGGTGCCAGCCCCAGAGGTGGCTGCACTAACACCACCGCGGCGAAGAGGAAAGGCTGGGACCAGGGGCGGGTTCTGGACTCAGGTGGAAGATCCAATCTCGATAGCAAACTCTTTCCCCAGGACTCGGGGCAGGTGGGAGTTTGCCTGGCTCCCGAGCAATTCCAGGCTTTCCGCGCGCAGCAGACACAGTCAGTGACAGCAGCTTAGTCCAGTTACTTTCAGCACAGCTGGAGCGCAATAACTTTTTATTCACCGCAGAAACTCAACTAGGGTGTTCCGCGCCTGCCCCCGCCAGCGCAAAGCCTAAGGTTTATCTCCTGCTTTCCGCGGTCACCCATTGCTATAGCCTCCCTCGGGATCGCCTAGAAAGAAACCGGGGAAGGAGGGTGAGAACCGAGAAGGGATGGACGCAGAAGCCCAATGGATGGAAAGGGGATTAGCCATGGGCAGGGCCAGAGAGGCTCCAGCGGAGATGGGAAGGGGCAGAGGAAGGAGGAAGCAGGATAATGCCGGCTGCGGGCAAAGCGAAAGCTAAAGGTAACCGCTGGCTTGGGAGAGCAGCGAGAGAGCCGGGCTCCAGGGGCTGATCAGCTGGAGCGGGCCTCCGCCCTGTAACCCGGAGCGGTCACCCGCTCCCCCTTCCAGTGCCCCCTGCGGGAGCCCGCACCCCTAACCCGCACCGCCCCCTGCCCTGGAGCCCAGGCCAGCACGCAGCCCTCTGCAGCAGCCCGAGGCACGGAGCTCTCCGCCCTGTGCTGTCCAAGGGATTGAGGCCTTGGTGCGGAGACCTTCCAGTGCCTCCTCTGCGCGCCTATCCCCTAGCCAATATTCCCTCTCTCGCTTGCTCTCGGGCAGCGGCAAATTTGCTGTTTGCCCCACTGCCCTCCCCAGCCCAGCGGTGGCTGCACCCCAGTAGCGCTGGGCAGCTTGTCGGGATCCCACCCAACACTGCTAGAGAGGAAGGTTAGATGCTGGGTTCACACTAGTAGCTCTCATTCCGTCGTGGGTAGGTATTCCAGCCACGGGCTATAGCCCTCGAAGTCGTCTTTCCCCTCCCCAGCTGACTTCGCGGATCCTGGAGTTGTTCATCTGGCATACCCTGGGCCTGGCTGCGCAACCCTTGAGAGGCCTAGTTAGCACGCAAGAAAACAGGGCCGTCTCTCACAAAGTGCTGAAAGCCCTCAATCCCCATTGAGGTCATTGGGAGTTGAAGTGGATCAGGACCTTGTAGGAGGCACTTGGCATATTGAGGGATCAGGCCCATTGCTCATTGAGACACATTGTAAAGGACCTACTGGATCAACTTGATCTATCTCATAGCAAAAACAGGATTGTTGCCTGCCTTGTGTACTGTTTCTTGCAATGTAGCTATAAATGTCTCAAGGGATGAAAGCTTAATGACTTCACTCTTCAATTTCTCCTAACATGGTGCCTAAATGTTCCCCTTCATAATTTCATCCCAGTACTTATATACCCTTCCACCACATGAAATAGTTAAAGAAGTCTAATATGAAAAAGAAGAGCAAAAGATTTAATTGTGATTTCGTACTAGTCATCATATATCAAGCAATGGCCATATGACTGGCTGAGACTTAAATTAGGCATTAAATAGCCCTGACTTTAGCCTTTCCAAACATATTACAAGCCATAGTAACGCATAGCTCAAAGTGCATGCTCTTGATAACAAAGAGACTAAGCATGATTGGTTGTGAGCTGCTTGTGTAAAACTACCACTACAGTATAAATTGCAAGAAGTAATTTTAACTGATAGCTAAATCTTATCTATTGACTCCAATAATGAGTTGGAAACAAACCCAAATAAGTGGATTAGATGGGTCAGTCTTTCTCTGTTACCTGCTAAAGAAGATGTCAGTCCTCTCTGTTGTGGATTTTTGCTGCTGTTTTGAAGTACGATGAATGAACACTACATGATTCCTGCAAATGTCAGCATCCTGCTGAAAAACATGGAGTTAACTGAAGGAACAGTGTGAGTGTACTTCAGCCACCCATAATCAAAGACATGAACATTAATTTTTGGTCCAATAACTTTGACAATGTTCCTTTCAATCAGAGAGAGTAACTATAAAGTCATCTTGCTTTTCTCTGGGATTTTCCATCATTAGGGGCAACATTTGTCTTCCTTGTACAACAACATTTAAGTGAAGTCAGGATTTGTGAGAGATGCTAGATTGACAGCATTTGCGACTGAAAGTGAGACTCTGTCCACAGAAGAGACAAAACAAAAGCAACTACAGTGTCAGCTTTCCCATATTACTCCAAGTCCTTGTACATGATACATATTGTTTCTTTATATTGTTCTTCATGTCCACTGAAGGAAGGACAAGAAGTAATGAGCTTAATCTGCAGCAAGAGAGTTTTAGTCTAACTCGAAGGGTAGTTAAGCACTGGAACAGGCTTCCAAGGGAGGTTGTGGGGAATTCCCATCACAGGAGGTTTTTAAGAACAGGTAGGACAAACAACTGTCAGGGATGATCTACATTGACTTAGTCCTGCCTCAGTGTAGGGGACTGGACTTGATGACCTGAGGTCCCTTCGAGCCATACATTTCTATGATTCTATGATTTTAGTAACCCCAGGGGCTTTGCCTTTGCTAGATTTTTCCACAGACAAAGAACAAACATGTACTTTGAGATTGCATGACATTTATTTCAACTTAAAGGAAGCAATAAGGAAAGAAGGAAAGTCTGTCTGCAAGAGCACCACGTGTGTACATCCTCAGCACAGGCTGCAGCATTTCAAAGATAAACTGGCTGCTCTGTCTTTGAACGTAGGTTTTTACGAATTTAAAGGCAGTACACAGAGAACTAAGGCATCACAGTTTCACACGCCACAGACTTCAGTGAGCATTACAGAAAGTTTAAATTCTTTTGGTTTTTGAGTTTATGTTGTTCGCTTAATGGTTCACAAATACTAGGGAGCTGAGTGGTACTGTGGGTTAATGCAGCCTTTCACATCATAATATCTAAGATAAAGCACATCACAGATCAAAAAGAGTTTGATATGCTTCATTCCAGTGCCCTGTGGAGATCCACCAGTGTTTTAAAACCTATCTCACAGTACGGCACACGTGTCAGTCTGTTCAGCAAAGGCTCTCGACTGGAATCACAGAAAGGGATGCAAATGACACTTTTTTGGCAGAGCTGTGCACAGGCCAAAAGACTGGAATAGCAAAGATGACCTAGAACCATCGGGACCTCAACAGGTCATCAGGTCCAGTCCCTTGCGCTGAAACAGGACCAAGTAAACCTAGACCATCCCTGACAGGGGTTTGTCTAACCTACTCTTAAAAACCTCCAGTGATGGGGATTCCACAACCTCCCTTGGAAGCCCATTCGAGAGCTTAACTACCCTTAGAGCTGGAAAGTTTTTCCTACCATCTAAACTAAATTTCCCTTGCATAGAGCTGTGTGAGGGAAATAACCCCAGTGCCTTCCACAGCATGCCCAGTTATTCACCCCTCACTTTCATACACAAAAATTCTCCTACCAATTCTTTTAAAACTTCATTGTAGCAATAATGCCACTACCTTGCATTTGTATAGTCACAAGTATTTTATAAACATTGAAAGTTCTCTATCTACTTGATCAACATCTATTTAGTTTACTTGTGGGGTGGCATCAGAGTTTAGGCAGCTTTGCAAATGCTGGCTGGCAGAAGTCTAGGTATCCAAGGGATTTAGGTGCCTACCAGGTTTGGCAGCTGCTGGGAAGCAACTTTGAAAATGTCAGTGACACCTGAATTGAGAGGAAGCATCTGTGCCTGTCTGCACACAAAAGTTGGACTACCTTAACTATACCACTATAGCTAAAGCAGCCCAATCCACTAATGTGGATGCAGCTATACCAATATATCTGCTTATATTAGCATAGTTTATTCCTGAATGGGAAGGAGAACAAGCTATACTGGTATAAGGCTGTGTCACAGGTAAAAGAAAGGATGGTCCAATGGTTAGGGCACTCACTCGGGGCTCAGGAGGTTCAATTTCCCGCTCTGCCACAGACTTCCTCTGTAACCTTAGGCAAGTCACTTGACACTTCCTTACCTCACAGGTGTGTTGTGAGGAAAAACACATTAAAAGAGTGTGAGGTGCTCTGATACTGTGGTAACAGGGGCCCTGGAAGTACCTTGGATAGAATATACTGGCATAACTGCATCCTCAGTAGGGGTTGTACTGATATAACTATGTCAGCAAAAAGTCACACCCCTGACTGACATAGTTATATTAGTACAAAAGTTGTCTGCAGACCAGGCCTAACTCTGAAATGGGGTGACATACTCCGAAGCAAATTAGACTGACAAAATAAAGCGCATCAAACCTGGCAAAAGAGAACCCGTTACGTGCATGGGATATTTCTATAAAAATGAATTTATAGAGAAATGCAACAAATTGAATGACAAAGTAATATCCAAAGGATTCGATTCAGTTTACTTTAGATATTGTAGTACTGTTTCTCTTCAGTTTTGCATTCTTAAGCTTCAGTGTATGTTTGCACAGGGAACACTATCTATTGTGCACATTTTGGTAATAACTGTCACCTACTTGGCTTTAAATCTTTTCCATTTCCAGAACCGAGGTGTGCTGCTCTGTAAGTGCCCCCAACTGGCTTCAATTTCTGGCCTCAGTAAAAGATATCAAAAGAAATGCAAGGATGCCTGTGCTAGAGAAACCCACACAGAAGGAGAAAGGTGCATGCAGCAAAGATGAGACAGTAAGTGACTGTTTTTGGACAAAAATAAAACAGAGTTGGATTAAAGAAAGATGATTTTTAATTATTATCAATAGGAGCAGTGTTATCAATGAAACTCAGTGGTAAATACAAACACTATTCCTGACCTCGTTTCTTGATTTTTGGAAAACAATGATCACTTGCAACAGTCTAGTATCAAGACCTTAAACTAGTCTTAGCACTTTTCGTATTCAAAGTACAAACAATTCATCCTCACCAGGCCCCTATGAGCATTACTAGGTAGTTATGTATTATTATCCACATTCTACAGATGGAGAAACAGAGACCAACAAAAAAAAATAGAGCAGATTCTTTACAACAAAGTCTGAAATGGCCAATATTAATTTCTTACTAGTACAGGCCACCTATCAGTTTCACATACAACTCGTCTGTGAGACAGATGAAATATGAAAAATATGAAAGAGTTAATGCATTGATTTAGGGAGCTTAGGCCAGAAATTCAGATGAGTATGCCCAAAATTAGTTACCTAAGTCCATCTAGTGTGAAACTTTTGGCCTTAGTAAAGACGTGGAACTAACAGCAATGTTACTTGGACAAAACACGATGGAACCAGACTATCTGACATCATCAGGACATAAACATTTCCATGCCCATTACCACTGAACTGCTTAAATAAATTCTAAAGGAAGTTGTATACCTGTATTGTGCACCAAATGGACAAAAATCACAATGAGACCGCTTAATTACTTTTTCACTCATGATGTATATAGATGCATTACAGGCTGAACTGGCCCTTCATCTTCATCAATTAATTCATCCCATCACATGTTTCATGGGTAGCTAAGTATTATCTCCATTTTAGAGATGGGGATATGGAGACAAAGTGGTGACAGTGGTAGAACTGGGATTTGAACTCAGAGTTCCATGTTCTTGGCTCAGAGCACAGCTCTCTCTCACTCACATACTTTCTCTGATAAAGGAACAAACCTGTTAAAAATGAATTTCTAGTACATCAAATAGGAAAAAGCAATCTGAAGACGGCCTGTTTATGAAACAGATGAAAGCCAAAACAAAAGAATGAATAGCTATTATAAGAACTGATCCACACAAACATCCCATTGTATGAGAAATACTAATGGGTGGGTATGGATGGTTTCACTAGGTGAAAATCAATTTCAGGACTCTGAGGCCATCGTACACCTCTCTGGGAATTACACTTGTGCTTTCTGATAGACTCAAAATCCTTCATATTTTTCCATCCTTCCATGGATCTCCACTTTGTTTGTCCGCTCCACCATACTTCTCTGTTCTTTTTATTTTTAATGAAAGCTCATATTTGTTTGGCTTAATTCCAACTTATAAAACAAAGTGATAATGTCCAAAAGTAATGCATGAGAACACTAAGGAATGCTGTTTGAGAGCCACCATTGGTTCATTATTGCATAGACAACTAACTATGCTCTTCATCAGAGATCTTACACACCCAAGTTATCTTGGGTCAACATCATCACTGATCCAATTCCACTAAAGTGACGCAGTTACACCCACAATGTTCAAAACAACAACTGCTACAAGATACCGCTAATGTAAAATATACAAGGATCCCATTGGAATTCATTGATACTGCACATGGCATGCAGATTTATTAGAAAGATGAGCCAGACATAGACAGTAGCTACTAAAGGAATCTCCCCAGGTCCAAAAGAGGTCCAAAAGGGAAGTTTTCTTAAGGTGGCGGAAACCTTTTCTAGAGAAATAGGTCATGTGGTTCTCCAATATTTCCCCTTTTAGTCGCCCTAAAAGAAAAGTTCTGTGCATGTATCCCTGAAAATCAGTCTGCATGTTGAAGACAGCACCAACTAATTCCAAAGGAATCGCTGCATATTTTCAGATAAACTTGGTAAGATTCCAGCGCCATCAGGAAGGCTTCCCTTAAAGAGAACTTTACCTCTTCCTGGGAGATTTCTTTAAGCATTGCCTTCATCTAGCTCATCTTTCTAATACAAAGAAGAAAAAAACATTTTCATGCTATTTCTATAGCAGTTAGCGCAAAAAAATGTATGCTAGAAATGACATTTGGGCAAAGCTAGGAGTATGGGCTTGGTCTCAGATAATAACATCTCAAAACCAAGATCCAATCCAAACCTATATATTCCTCTAAAATATTCACATCATGTGTTGTAACTCAACCAAAACCAAAGAAATACTACAAATGCATAAAATTATTTACTGCTCCATCTTTTTATGATTAGACACTGCCCAAGCTTCCAGTGCCTCCACTGCAACAGACCTTGCACATGTACCTACAATGCGTGAAACACTTGATTCCAGAGGAGCAATTTAGGAAGACCAAGGCCATAGTAGAACGATTCGGAGGTGCAGGAGGCCTAGGAGAATCCTTACAGCAAAAACTTCTAGATAGAAGGGAGAAGACTGGAAACTGGGTAAGCAAATGCACATTAGAAAAAGAATGGCTTGTGTTTGAGGCTGCTCATTTATAAGTTATTTGTGATGTCCTACATGATTTACATGAATAACCTTTATATCAGGTTGCTATAAATCAGGTCACCTTTTTGGATCAAGTCCAGGAATCAGACTAGATTAAAACGTGCTCGTGCTTTTACTCAGGTTCTATCCACAATCCCAGAAGGTTAGACTGGAATGTTTCTAAAATGACTAGCCACTGACATAGTTAAAAATGTAGATATTTGCAATGCCATCATTAGATTTCAGGGTCAACAACTCAGTAGGATGGATGAGGGCAGTTCACATCTCTCAGAGCCGTCGTTTTAAGCTATTTGCACACGCAGGCAGAGAGCGCTATATCCCTTTTGGAAGGCTCTCTGGACAGCCTTGGGCACTAGAAATTTTTTATTTAAAAAAAAAGTTTAAATTCTTCACAAACTGATGGGGCTACAAAAGGAATGTGGGCATGGTGTACTATTGGGTACCATTTCCGGCTGAACTCTGATCAAATCAAATTATTCTGGGCTGTATACATGGGGAACATGGTTTTAAAGAAAACTATTATTTGCTTTTCTGTATAGTATGTCAAAAGGTTTGCCTAAAATACCCTCTCTGCAGAAAAAAAAATTGTATGCTCCATGCTGAAGGCCTCAATCTTTAAACAATCTAGGTTTCTGCTCCCTAAAGCAGGAAAAGTTCAATATGTTATGGATAAATTGTGTTTGATCTTTGCAGACAGTTACAGGCCATCCATTCTGAAGCTGTCTCTACTGGCCAATCTGAAAAATGGCAGTAGTGACAGCATATTGGATAATGAATGAGTGACAGAAATTGTAACTAAATGGTATGTATTAAGGTTTATCCATATCATCTAGGAAGAGGATGAAATCCTGGTCCCACTAAAGTCAATGGAAGTTTTGCCCTTGATTTCAGTAAGGCCAGAATTTCCCCCCAGCTTTAGTGATATGATGCACATGAACCTTTGAACAATTAAAGTGTTCCTATATTCAGACCTAGATTGTAATGATGACATGACAGCTGGATTTTAAAAGCCGACACATTCCAAGTAAAAAAATCTCTCCCTGCTGTACAGACTACACATAGATATCATCTGCAAGTTGCACTGAATGGTCAAATCTCCTTTTGTTATTCTGTTCCTAAAATAATAATTAATCTTCTTGGTTGGAGAAAAAATACATTTATTAAATAAAAAAGTGTTTCTAATAACTATTTAAGGAGGGAGCTGATCATTCAAATAAGAAATGTGACCCGCCTGAAGGGTACAAGAATTATAGATGAGCCACATAAGGCTTTTCTGAAATATCACAACATCCAGTCTGTCTAGTAAAAGTGATCATTCAATTGTTAAGACAAACTAGAGTTATTTTAATTTGGAATTTAACTTCCCAGGAATAAAGCTTTGGCCTCTTCTCCTGAAGACTCCAGGGAATGTGGGGGAAGGAGTTATTTTCCGCATCTGTTCCAATAATGTTGAAAAAAATCTCAAAGGAAATCTTTCTCAGCAGATGCATAAATTCATAATTAGTTTTGCATAATTTCTCTGTTTATATTTACTGTACTCAAAGTGTGTCTGCTAAATTCAGACAGACAACTTGATTTTCCAAACAACTCTCTGTCTTCCAAAACATGGTGATCAGCAACAGCATGAAATAGTGGCTGGGGATATGAGAATGTCTTTGTTGTACTTTCAACTTCTGTACACAAATGCTTAGGAGGTCATTACTTGTGCTTGTATGGGCCAAGTACTGATAACAATCACACTCCGACATGCCAGCAGTTGATGTGCTGCTCTCCCTACCTCTCAATGGCATAATCCACCTACAAATTTGTTAAATTAAAAAACAAGCAAACACGCCATGCTGGAACTGCTTTGAAATTTTGACCTTCACATGGTCACGTGGACCTAAATTTTCAAATGACTGGTGTTTTAGATGACTCAGTTTTGGAGTTCCCCACTTCAAATAGTCCCGATGATCAGATAATGCTAAGTACCATTCCCCTCTTAAAATCAGTCCCTTTGAGGTTTCTTACATTGGGCATCCAAAAACTCAGGCACCCAGAATCACTAGTCACTTTTGAAAATTTAGGTCCTGTTGTTGTTTGTTTTTAACTATATTGCCTGTCTTATTTGGGCCCTGATCTTGCAACTGATGGCATGTAAGTGGACTGCTGCACATGCATGAAGCCCCATTGACTATTATAGGGTTCTGTGCAGGCTCAGAATTCCACCCATCCACTATTATCTGCAGGATCTTAGATTATTAAGTTCGCTGGCGCTATGTATATCTCTACATACTGCACAGCAGTAAATACACTGAAGGTGCTTGATAGATAATAAAAATAGCATCTGGGCAATATCAACCAACATTTGTACCAACTATCTGCAAAAGGAAAGCCTACACTGGTTAAATTCTATCCATCCTTGAACATACAGTTGGTGTCATTAAGAAATAAACACTTACCATTGTTTCTTTAAAAATACTTTGCTGTGAACAAATATATAGGTAATAATACAATAAACTTGTTTATTTTTTTATGGTGCACACTGTAAATTACCATAGATTGAATGATAGGATAATGGATTTGTGGCTGATTTAGAGTGAGCTGAGACCACTGAGCCCAGACTGAAAATGATTAATGGCCCCATTAATCAAAGCCCACATTTGATGCATTGTGCCACCAACCACTTACACACACACACACACACACACACACACACACACACACTATTTTACTTGGTTGTAAGATGTTTCCTCCCCTTCCCTTAGGTGTTTAACTACTGGTTGGATGACATGTACCTCAACAACCGGTTGGCTCTTCCAGTCAATTCCAGCCCTGCAATTATCTTTGCCCGTCAACATTTCAAGGATGTGAATGACCAGCTGAGGTAATGTATTAAGGACCACAGCTTTTGCCTCTGAAAAAAACTCTTTAAATATGCTACTCTGGCAAACAAATAACTAGCTTGTTTAAACAAATGAAGGTGCCAGTCATTAAACCATTCCCTATCGTACATACTGGCTATAGGCAGCTTCTAATTTCACTCATGCAGAAACCTTAAGTTAAGAATTATACTTTAAATAAAAAATTTTGCCATCACATTTATCATTTTAGACAAAATATACTGGTGGAACTTTTAAAATTAGGGATATCTGTGAAGCATCTTAAACTTCTCATCAGATACTTCCCCAAATCAGAGCTCTTTGCTGGGAAAAGAAATCCTGACTCCATGCACGCTGTTTAGAATGGAACAGTCTCCAATATGCTACAGTTACAACTCAGCAAGCTGTAGCAGAGCCCTACACGTCAGCCACCCTAATTTGAGGTCTTTGTGCCATGCAGGAAAAACATTTGTGCTCAGTTTAGCATCTCCTGGGAACTGATGAGTATAAGCCCCAAAGTTAGTATACTGCCCAATCTCCCACCCTGTACCCCAAGGCTGCACAAGTGCTGGAAAGTGGGCACTAACTTTACTAGTGTCAAAACAACCTGAAAGTGCAATGGAAACAACTGGGTTACCAAGAACTAGTATAGAAAAATCAACACCCTCCGACAATACAATAAAATCCATTCTAAAACAACAGTCAGTGCTTTGTTGTCATTGATCGGGATAACAGATTAATGGAGAAGACTGCCGCAGAGCCCAAAGAAAAGAACTTGGAGATACAATATTAAAACATGAGCTAGAAGAAAAACATTTCCGGGACTCATGAAGAATTAAGCTATGTACAACCAGGAGAACAGATAAGAAAACAGGGTTGGGGGGAGAAGGGTCCCTTTAACAGACAGTGTTTTCAAAAATTACTTTATATCAAAAAGTAATTGCATTACTCCTGATTATACCTGCTGCTGCACGTATAATCAATGAATTCTGGAGCCCTGTTGCTAAAATCACCAGCATCCAAAGAACATTTTTGGTGTTGACCATTTCCCTATATGGATATAAGGGTGGCTAAATTTATTTTAAAAAGTGAAAACATAAAGAATAAACAAAGTTTATACAAGCCAAGTACACAATATACATCTCCAGATGCTATTAAAAAGTAAGCTTCCAGTTCTCAACCTTTGCCAAATCATTTCCCCCTTTTTAAACAGCAATACAAAGCAAATCTACTTTCAAATATTGCAGATTTCCTCTTTGCTTTTAGCACTTTCCAGCTGCACATTATTGAAAGAGTAAATTGCATATGAATTTATGCTATTATAATTTAAAAAAAACAACCAGAACCTTGAAGCTGATCTGTATTATATTAAAATTTTGCATAGACAGAGCACCATGTCTTTTTTTAAACCTACTCTAAACATTAGAATAAATGTGCTTCCTCTTGTTACTGAATAGATTCACTGTGCACATTCTGTTCTATGAAACTACGTTTTGCATTTCTCTAATGCATATGACCTGTAACAAACAAATACTTTTAACATAGAGAATCCCATTCAGAAACATAGCAAATGGGCGGTCTGAGGAAATAATGTTCCTGCCCCACAGCCATGGAGCAAGAGTATATATTTCAGGACAGCAAGTACTTCAGTACACCAGGTAGTACTTAAGCATTTATATTGCTGAGACTCCTATCAAGGATGCAACCCCCATCCCGTTCTGTAAACAACTACTTCCAAGTATCAAGTCTAATTTTGTTTAATTGTTAAATAAGGATCATCACTACATGATTGTAAACTCTGTGGGGCAGGGACTATCATTTTGTTCTGTGTTTGTATAGCACCTAGTACAATGGTGTCCTGGTCCATGACTAGGCACTATGCTCATAAAAATACATAACACTAATTATATACACTAGTCAACTAATTTTTCCTCTGCATGTGTTTGTTAAAATTAATCATAGTTTTTTTCCCCTGTTCTTGCCAAGAGACAGACTCTTTCATGCTGTAGAGCAGAGGTTCTCAAACTGTGGTCTGTGGATCACCAGTGGTCCGCAAGCTCCATTCAGGTGGTCCGCGGATAGTTCTCTCTAAAGGTGCGTGCCTGGATGGCTGCACATGAGAGAATGAAGGGTCACCCACCTAATTAATGTAGCCATGCAGGTGTGGTTCCACTAATTAGGTGCCTGGACCCTGGAGAAGACACACATGTAAGGTGAGGTGGTGGCCTTGGGGGGAATAGAGGGTAGGTGGGAGGGGGCAGTTGGGTGAGAAGAGGGGGTGGGGGAATTTGGGACATGCAGGGATGCAGCGGCTAGAGAAAGAGGCAACTTTCCCCAGCTCCAGGGCTGTGGCTGCCGGGGAGAGATGCCCCTCCTTCCCAGCCCCACCTCGGGGGCTGCTGTGGTGGGGGAGAGAGGGAGAGACCCCCCTCCTTCCCAGCCCCAGATCGGGGGCTGCCACGGTGGGGGAGAGAGTGCACATCCATCACATTAGAAAGGTAAGACTACTGATATTAAAATATGAGTTGTGTGCTTTTATCCAAAGCGCATTACAATAGTTAGCTAACGGTACAAACAACATTTGGAAAGATCATTAAGTGGTCCGAGACCCTCAGCAATTTTCAAGTGATCTGCAGAAAAAAAAGTTTGAGAACCACTATTGTAGAGCATAATTGATCTTTATAGGCCTTCTTGGGCTCAGACTGAACTCCCAGAGTGCATGGCAAAAGAGTGAGGTTATTTCTATGTTTTACTTACAGGTTTGCTGCTAATCTCATTTCAGGAGTGCTGGATTATAAAGCTTTACTGGATGGGTAAGTATTTCGGAAATAGAATCACTGACTGACTAAAAATATAAAGAGGTCTGATTAGGAATGCTTGGAGGTGTCCAAAGTCACGCTACATTAGGCCATAATTCATTGGACCACTCTAATGTTAGGAACTGAAATGGTTCAAGAATGGTAGCTTTGGCAACACCATGGTAGCTTTACATGCTTCTCCTTTATTACTACAATATGAGGTGCCAGATGAGGATTCTTCATAAGTCATGTCAGTCATCTGTCAGATACACAGTTCAATCTACAATACAACATAAAAATCTGACTAATGTGACTGTTTCAGACCTACCTAAGGAGTCCATCCTCTCCAACTGCAGATCAATGTGTGGCAGTGTCATAGCAAAAATAAGGAAGAGTCCTTGTGGCACATTAGAGACTAACAAATTTATTTGAGCATAAGCTTTTGTGGGCTACAGCCCACTTCATCAGATGCACGGAGTGAAAAATACAGTAGGTAGGTATAAATATACAGCACATGAAAAGATGGGAGTTGCCTTACCAAGTGGGGGGTCCGTGCTAACAAGGCCTATTCAATCATGGTGGATGTGGCCCATTCCCAACAGTTGACAAGAAGGGGTGAATATCAGAGGGAAAATTACTTTTTGTAGTGACCCAGCCACTCCCAGTCTTTATTCAGGCCTAATTTGATGGTGTCAAGTTTGCAAATTAATTCCAGTTCTGCAGTTTCTCAATGAAGTCTGTTTTTGAAGGCTTTTTGTTGAAGAATGGCCACTTTTAAGTCTGTTGTTGAGTGTCCAGGGAGATTGAAGTGCTCTCCTACTGGTTTTTGAATGTTACAATGCTTGATGTCTGATTTGTGTCCAGAGACGGTCCGGTTTGGCCAATGTAAATGGCAGAGGGGCATTGCTGGTACATGATGGCATATATCACATTGGTAGATGTGCAGGTGAATGAGCCCCTGATGGTATGGCTGATGTGGTTAGGTCCTATGATGGTGTCCCTTGAATAGATATCTGGACAGAGTTGGCAATGGGGTTTGTTGCAGGGACTGGTTCCTGGGTTAGTGTTTCTGTTGTGTAGTGTGTCATAGCAAAGTTTGCCAACACCCCTGTGTATTACTTGAGAACCACCAGTTTGGTAAACTCCCTCACAAGTATCTGTACAATTTTCCATATTTCTGATATTTGCCTCTCCACCATGGTTAATTTGTTAATAGACATCCCCTACCCCATCCCAAAACAATAAACCCCACAAGAGGAAGCCTAATCACACCCAGGTTCTACTGCTGGTATTTAACCAAAAAAGTTGTAATCCGTTTTTCCTGTTGTACATGGAAAATGTAAATGTAGGAAAATATCTCCAGCAGTCCTTGAGAACTGTACTATTAATAACAGTATTTTACATATATAGCACCATTCATCCAAAAGAATTTCACAAACTACATTCCAGCAGTACCACTGAAATGCATCCACCCAAAGAGTGGAATGTGGCAGACAACCAATGCACAGTACACTGCACCATAGTGGAGGAACGGAACATTTTCAATCATGGGATAATGAGAGCCCCCTTGTCACGCATCCTGACCAGCATTCATTTGGGCCAGGAAAAGGCAAAGTCAATATTTAGCCATCTGAGATCTCACCTAGGGTGACCAGATAAAAAATGTGAAAAATCGGGACAGGAAGTGGGGAAGAGGCAATAGGTGCCTATATAAGAAAAAGCCCGAAATATTGGGACTGTCCCTGTAAAATCGTGATATCTGGTCACCCTAGTCTCACCACCTGTGAATTGACTATAAGAAAAGAAATTGGAAGGAGTTGTTGAATTTTTTTACTTTAAAGTCTGAAACTATTCAAAAACTTATCACACTTGGTTGCTCAGGAACATGTGCTTTTGTCTAAGATAAACTATAGAACTGTATGCCATATCTGCAGATCTAAAAATACAGATGTTGACATGTTATAAACTACTTTGTCACTACATCTTTACATGACAGCATGGTATGCATCTGTGAAGAGCTAGGAATACATATTGCTTAGCAAAGTTGTAACATTTTATCTTTAATATTTTGACCTGGGTTCCTTGATCTAAAGAAGACTCGTCACAGTATTCCTAGCCTCACTTTAATAATTATTTACTCCCTTTTCTATAAATTCTACTGTTGTTGCTCACCTTTGGGTACCAACACTAATATTTCCTCATTATAACTATTAATATTCCAGTATCCATTGTTGCCCTGTTACAGCCGTAGGATAGTCAATGTAATCCTAGCATCTTTTGAATCACTACATAGGCAAACACAATAGGCACAAAACTAGTATGCAAAAGCAGTTCATAACTTTCCAAGGTACAGTAAAGTTTTGCTATCTGGCATGTTGGGGGAATGATGGTGCCGGTTAGTCAAAAATTCTGGTTACCTAAGAGTTATACTTACCAATGGAATACCAATTTTCAAAGACATAGAATACAATAAAATGAATAAAATATAAAATAGTATAAAGGTGCTGTACTCACCAATCCCGTAGTAGTAGTGCACTGCAGAGTGGTTGGTTTTTTGAAGTACTTAGGTGTATACAGGTAAAGTTTTCTATACAGTAGGTTATCTTATGACACAACATATCACTATGGGCAGCGCATGGCGGACACTCAGATCACTAAAAATACACTTAACACGAAAACTATACTGAACATATTTTAATCTTTGATGATTCAGAAGGCACTTCAGGATCTTGCAGTGCCTTGGCATCATCATTATCAACATCAATTATCATTGTAGATGTAGAAGGTGTAGGAGATTGGGCTGAATCTTTAATGACCCTATGACATACCTGGAAGCTGGTGTTTTGAATAAATTCCTGGGATCAGTTTGCTTACTTGTCTTCTGCCTCTTTTGCATAAAAGTAGAGTGCAGAATATGCAGTTGCATAACCTCCTGGGCAGTATACTAGTCCCGGTTATTAGATTGAAGATTTGTATTGGGAAATATCAGAAATGCCGGTTAATAGAGCTTTCTGGTTGATAAAGTGCCAGATAACACAGCTTTTACTTGTATGTAGTTTTAGCTATGTAGATAGCCCAGTTGCCTGGTTAAAGTATTTCAAACAAAGCCTAATGTAGACAGACAGAAATATATAACACAAGAATATAACTTAACATATTAAATCAGTGCAAGTTTTGTTGTCAGAACAATATAGTATAATGTCCCCTTTCTATAATAATAATCACGGGCTTTCTTATCATCATTGTTATTATTTACTATTCTTGTAAAAATAGGCGCAAAACTAGAGTGGGAATCCATTGGGCTTTGTACTACATCAGAACATAAGAGACTGTCTCTGGCACAAAGAGCTGACAATCTAAATAGACAAGACAAAGATGGAGGGTGGAAAGAAAGGAAGTATTATTATCCTCATTTTACAGATGAGGACCTGAGGCACAGGGAGATGAAGTGACTTTTCCAAGGAAGTAAGTCATACAGGAAGTCTATGGCAGACCTGGGAATTAGAGAACTTTCTCTTGGTCTAGTATCTTAACCACAAGACCAGCAATTTCCCTTTGGCCCCCGCCTACAATGACAACTACATTAGTTTCTACTGCATTGACAGTACAATGTCCTACAATTTATAATCAGAAAAGAAAACATTCCACAGCAAAGTAACCAGATTTTGTTCTGGTCACTAAAGAGGCATTTTAGTGTGTATTGTTGCCAGACTCCTAGCAATTAAAAAGGATCCAGCTGCTAAATTTCAGCATTTACTTCCCCCATGTGTCACTCTAAGGGCCAAAGTTGTTTGGTAGGATTAAATTAACTCCTCACTGTCCAGATGATTCCCCTCCATCCTGCCCATTCTACTGATTTCCAGAGATGGAGATGTTTCCCTTAAACATTCTAAGCAACTCTAGCCTGGACTTCCAGTACAAAGCACACATGGCCTTCTAGGGTGCATGTCAGCTTCAGATGGTCAACTGATTTTCATTTATCCTACAGAGTTTTGAGGGTCCCTTCTAAGCAGGCTCCCTACTCCTACCTCAGGACTCTTGGTGGAAAGCAGGCTTTTTTTTTTTTTTTTGGATGGGCAGGGGATACATATGTGAAAGATTTTATACTCAATGATGAAAAGTGCAAGTGTACTGTATATTCACAGATGAGGAATATATGTTGCAGTCACTGATTTGCATGCCCTGCTATTGTTTGAGTCTCTAACACATATTCATTGAATGCAAATACAATTCCTTAATGAATATGCATGAATCTGCCAGGAATGATGTATTTAACTTTGGTATGGGAATTCATCTATTTCCTTACACTGTAATCTTGTTTTTATTATTCCATTTGTATTGCACCTAATCTAATTGTAACAGAACAAAGGACAGATTAGATTTCTTTTTCTTTCTGTCTCTCTCTCTCTCTCTTTCTACTTTTCTCTGGCTTTGTTTCTCTCCTCTCTCTCCAGCAATGCTATACCTGTTGATTTTGCTCGTGGACAGCTGTCTGGTCATCCTCTCTGTATGAAGCAATACTATGGACTCTTTTCTTCCTATCGTCTTCCAGGCCATACCAAAGATACTCTTGTGGCCCAGAAAAGCAGCATAATGCCAGAACCAGAGCACATCATTGTTGCTTGTAACAATCAGGTAAGTAGGCATTTTGTTTTTAAACCTTTTCCTCTTTCCTTCAGAAATCGGGTATGCATAAATTTGCTTGATAACAATGTAATACGATCATTGCTCCAGGATCTCACTGAATGTACAATAGATGATGGCACTGGACTCAGTTCTGAAGCCCATACTCAGTTCTTATCAGTGATGTGCTGCCAACATTTTAACAAGAAGCTCCCATAGTTTTTTTTCCCCTTCCTAGCCCAGCTTACATTCTGAGTACATTGCTACAGCGAGGAGAGATGTGGGACTGGGGAAAATACTAATTCAGTTTCCATTCAAATAAAAACACTTATTAAACAGGGAAGCAACACCACAGGCAAAAAAAATTATACGAAGTACATTTGCTGAAGTGTTTATATTTTCACCTGAAAACTCTATTGGATATATTGGCATACCACATAGTGTTCAGCCTGTATAATTTAGAGTGAGGGTGGGAGGAGAAGAGACCTTGTACAGTACCCCATCCATACAGCATTTGTTTGCAAGTCCCTGACATTTAGTACAATATGGTGCATTCCAAAGGCAAAAATTTTGCTTTTTTTTAATGTATTGTAAGGAGCAGAGCTGGTCATAAAACAGCATTTCTCTTCCACAGAAAATTCTGACATTTTGACATGTTTTCTTTCTAAATCGAGATGAAAAGCTGAAGTTTCAGAATCATTGGCAATGTCATGAGAAATCCTGTACTCATGAAAGTTTCTGGATGGATTAAGGCAGCATCCTTGGAATCCCTGCCTGCCAGCCTGTGTGGGCTTAACAGAACAACAAGCCAATCAAGAGTAATAATCGGAGGGCAGAAGATTAAGGAACCTATGGGTAGTGAGAAGAGTGAGGAATGACATGTCTATGGGGAAGGAACTGGCAGTGAAAGTCTATTTGTGGGGGCAGAAGAAGGATGATAAGAGTCAGGAATCAGAGGGAAAGAATCTGGGTAATCTTTTTTGTGGTGTGGGGTTTTTGTTGTTTGTTTTTGTTGTTGTTGTTGTTGGGTTTTTTTTGTTTGTTTTGGGGTTTTTTTTGGCAGAAGGAGAAGTTCTGGTAGATCTAGGTCCCAGATGGTCTTAATCTGACCCTGTCAGTTCCTCTATCAACATGGTTTGGATTAATCTGGAAAAGCATCCAGACACCTGGCTGTTTATCCATCCACAATAGATCACTGAATCTTCTACAGTTTACTTATTGCTAATGGTCAGCTTTTGAATGGTGGCAAAACTTTAGAGAGCAAGCAGCGTAACTTAGCACATAATAAATGGGTTATAAAAAGCTCTGTGGGTTCCCCACGTAACAGTATTGTATATCCCTATGCTATTTTTAAAAGAGCTGGGACTATGGAAATTATTAACATGCTTCCTAGTTTTAATTGCTCAGGTGTTTTTAATCTTATTCAAACAATGTAAGCCAGACTGTGAAGAACTTCAAAAAGATCTCACAAAACTAAGTGATTGGGCAACAAAATGGCAAATGAAATTTAATGTGGATAAATGTAAAGTAATGCACATTGGAAAAAATAACCCCAACTATACATACAATATGATGGGAGCTAATTAGGCTACAACTAATCAGGAAAGAGATCTTGGAGTCATCGTGGATAGTTCTCTGAAGACGTCCACACAGTGTGCAGCGGCAGTCAAAAAAGTAAACAGGATGTTAGGAATCATTAAAAAAGGGATAGAGAATAAGACAGAGAATATCTTATTGCCCTTATATAAATCCATGGTACGCCCACATCTTGAATACTGCATACAGATGTGGTCTCCTCATTTCAAAAAAGATATACTGGCATTAGAAAAGGTTCAGAGAAGGACAACTAAAATGATTAGGGGTTTGGAACGGGTCCCATATGAGGAGAGATTAAAGAGGCTAGGACTTTTCAGCTTGGAAAAGAGGAGACTAAGGGGGGGATATGATAGAGGTATATACAATCATGAGTCGTGTGGAGAAAGTGAATAAGGAAAAGTTATTTACTTGTTCCCATAATATAAGAACTAGGGGCCACCAAATGAAATGAATGGGCAGCAGGTTTAAAACGAATAAAAGGAAGTTCTTCTTCACACAGCGCACAGTCAACCTATGGAACTCCTTGCCTGAGGAGGTTGTGAAGGCTAGAATTATAACAGGATTTAAAAGAGAACTGGATAAATTCATGGAGGTTAAGTCCATTAATGGCTATTAGCCAGGATGGGTAAGGAATGGTGTCCCTAGCCTCTGTTTTTCAGAGAGTGGAGATGGATGGCAGGAGAGAGATCACTTGATCATTACCTGTTAGGTTCACTCCCTCTGGGACACCTGGCATTGGTCACTGTCGGTAGACAGGATACTGGGCTGGATGGACCTTTGGTTTGACCCAGTATGGCCATTCTTTGTTCTTATGTTCTTATTCTGCTCTCAGTCCAGTGTAAATCAGGAGCCACTCAACTGAAGTCAGTGGAGTTACACTGGTATCAAACCCAAACACAGGTGAGCACAGTATCAGGCCCCAGCATGTTAGCAGACCACTTCCCTCAGCCATGTAATTCTCACTGTGCAGAGCTGCAGCACCTCCAGGCAATCCCACACTGAGCGAGATGTTTTCTTACAGATCTTAGTATAATCTGCCTGTGATCCTTCTGACTTTTATCATTTCCCTGCAGTTCTTTGTTTTGGATGTTGTTATTAATTTCCGCCGTCTCAGCGAAGGGGATCTGTTCACTCAGTTAAGAAAGATAGTCAAAATGGCAGAGAACGAAGAAGAGAGGCTGCCTCCAATTGGTTTACTGACATCTGATGGAAGAACTGAGTGGGCAGAGGCCAGGACAATCCTCATGAAAGGTTAGCAGCGGCAACCCCAACCTTCTCTTCTTCATCCTCATCATCATCACTGGTCCTTGATGGGAGGTGATCCTTAAGGCAAATAGATGGCTAAAATATCAGACCTATTGTTGAATTCCTCTAGCATGAGGAAGTTCAATTCTTGTAAGCATTCAGATGTATCATCACACAGAGGAACAGAAAGTATGATTTTGAGCCAGCTGTGTAACTCCAGGGGCAATACCATGTAGCTAGATTTCATCCCATGCTTTGTCTTTCCTCTGATAAATTCTGAACATGCCATCAAAGTTTGTGATTTGTCTATTTCTTCATGGTCAAACTGTGATAATGAGTACAATGCATCCATAGGCTTTAGAAAGTGTTGGATAGTCTAGCACTTTATGTTTTACACCGTGTTCAAACTGAAGCAAGGTAAGAGAAATTTTCCTATTTATCTTTCTCTCTAAAAAATGCTAAATCATCCCTTTATCTCTGGCTCAGAAATATTAGGAAGAATAGTATTTGTGCTTTAGAAATGCACCAGAGTTTACCAAACAGGTTGTCATTTCAAAATATTTCCCCAGAGGAGGATACCCATTTCCCTTGCAGATTACTGATAATGGCTTTTCACACAATCCACCCACCCTCAACCCTCATTACAACTAAACAAGAAAAATGGAATTTAAGCATTAACTTTTTTATAAGAATGCATAGTATAGAAATGATGAATTTCTGGAGACTTTCTATCTATAAATTACAGTGTTAAGTATAGATTGGAAAATTCTCTATCTTTCTTAGAATCAACCTTATTGAAGAATTATTGGGCTCATTTCTTATAGTGTTTTCTTCTTATTCAACCTGATCGTCAACTGGTGTGATCAGTGTAACTCCATTGACTTCAAAGGAAGTTAAGCCAATTTTAATCAGCTAAGGGTCTGGCTCATTGTGTTTTCATCCACTCAGGATCCCCAGGAACATTGCCTTTGTAAGAGGGCTGACTCTGCAGCTCCCTGCAGCCTACCCTCTGTTACAGCAGTGGTATCTATTCTGTGGATAGAGAATATCTGTATCAAGGAAGTGCCAATCTGATACCATTGTCCTGCACTAAAATTACTTGTGCTTAGGAATGTCATCTTCTGCAAATTCTACTGGGTTGGCAAGGTGCCAGCTTGTTGGAATGCCCAAAGAGCTAATGTTCTTGGCTCTGATTCGATACTCGGATATTCTGATTTTCCTTTCAAGTCGGCTCAATACTTTTGGCTAAGTATTCAGTTGCTTTCATTGTTGAGTCTTGTGTTTGCAGCACCCTTTCACTCTCTGAGCTCCATTCCTTCAAGTTCCTGAGCAGCAAGCAACATTTCTCTTGATGTGGTTTGTAAATAATCACTATGTAAACACAGGTTTCAGAGTGGTAGCCATGTTAGTCTGTATCAGCAAAAACAACAAGGAATTCTTGTGGCACCTTAGAGACTAACAAATTTATTTGGGTATAAGCTTTCATGGGCTAGAACCCACTTCATCGGATGCATGAAGTGAAAAATACAGGAGGAGGTATAAATACATGAAAGGATGGGGGTTGCTTTACCAAGTGTGAGGTCAGTCTAATGAGATAAATCAATTAACAGCAGGAAACAAGGGAGGAAAAATAACTTTTGAAGTGGTAAGAGAGTGGCCCATTACAGACAGTTGACAAGAAGGTGTGAGTAACAGTAGGGAGAAATTAGCATTGGAAAAATTAAGTTTAGGTTTTGTAATGACCCAACCACTCCCAGGCTTTATTCAGGCCTAATCTGATGGTATCCAGTTTGCAAATTAATTCCAGTTCTACAGCTTCACGTTGGAGTCTGTTTTTGAAGTTTTTTTGTTGAAGAATTGCCACTTTTAGGTCTGTTATTGAGTGACCAGAGAGATTGAAGTGTTCTCCTACTGGTTTTTGAATATTATGATGCCTGATGTCAAATTTGTGTCCATTTATTCTTTTGCATAGAGACTGTCCGGTTTGGCCAATATACATGGCAGAGGGGCATTGCTGGCACATGATGGCATATATCACATTGGTAGATGTGCAGGTGAATGAGCCCCAGATGGTGTGGCTGATGTGGTTAGGTCCTCTGATGGTATCTCCAGAATAAATATCTGGACAGATTTGGCACCGGGGTTTGTAGCAGGGTTCCTGGGTGGTGTTTTTGTTGTGTAGTTGCTGGTGAGTATTGGCTTCAGGTTGGGGAGCTGTCTGTAGGCGAGGACTGGCCTGACTCCCAAGGTCTGTGAGAGTGAGGGATTGTCCTTCAGGATATGTTGTAGATCCTTGATGATGCACTGGAGAGGTTTTAGTTGAGGGCTGTAGGTGACGGCTAGTGGCGTTCTGTTACTTTCTTTGTTGGGCCTGTCTTGTAGTAGGTGACTTCTCGGTACCCTTCTGGCTCTGTCAATCTGTTTCTTCACTTCAACAGGTGGGTATGGCAGTTTTAAGAATGCTTGATAGAGATTCTGTAGGTGTTTGTCTCTGTCTGAGGGATCGGAGCAAATGCGGTTGTATCTTAGCGCTTGGCTGTAGACAATGGATCATGTGATGTGGTCTGGATGAAAGCTGGAGGAATGTAGGTAAGTATAGCGGTCAGTAGGTTTCCGGTATAGGGTCGTGTTTATGTGACCATCGCTTATTAGCACTGTAGTGTCTAGGAAGTGGACCTCTTGTGTGGACTGGTCCAGGCTGAGGTTGATGGTAGGGTGAAAATCATTAAAATTTTGGTGGAATTCCCATCGGTCCAGATGATGAAGATGTCATCAATGTAGTGCAAGTAGAGTAGGGGCGTAAGGGGACAAGAGCTGAGGAAGTGTTGTTCTAAGTCAGCCATAAAAATGTTGGCATACTGAGGGGCAATGCGGGTACCAATAGCAGTCCCACTGACTGGAAGGTATAAATTGTCCCCAAACCTGAAATAGTTGTAGGTGAGGACAAAGTCACAAAGTTCAGCCACCATGTTTGCCGTGATGGTATCGGGGATGCTATTCCTGATGGCTTGTAGTCCATCTTTGTGTGGAATTTTGGTGTAGAGGGCTTCTACATCCATAGTGGCCAGGATGGTATTTTCTGGAAGATCACCAAAGGATTGTAGTTTCCTCAGGAAGTCAGGGGTCTCTCGAAGATAGCTGGGAGTGCTGGTAACGTAAGGCCTGAGGAGAGAGTCTACAGAGCTAGATAATCGTGCTCTCAAGGTGCCAATGCCAGTGTATTTCTGAGAGAATTCTCTAGGCTAGATACCAGGAAAGAGAGGCCACCTAAGATGATAAATAGGGTATCTAGATGGAAAAAGACTTATTTAAAAGGCTAGATTCTGAAAGAAGGCTTCAAACCTCACAGGTTTCATGCTAATGTTCATCACAACTGAGTGCTGGAACATATATGAGCAAAACCAGACTGTTTTTCTGTGTGTGCAATTTTATGCATGCAAACACTTTTCAAGTATTGACACTTACTTGTTCAGGTGAGAGACTGGAGGCACTGTATGTGGAGGCACAGGAAAGGATGTGCAAAACCCAAGACAAACAGATTTTGCACAAGTAAATGTCATGTAGATGTTAGTGCATGTCATGGTTTTGACAGTTTGGTCCCAAAAATCAAACCTACCTCCTTTATTTTTTCCCTATTGGATTGGTAGTCTAGTGCCAATTATTTTGAATTAAGACTATTCTGGGTTACACTGGGAAAAAATGGTTTTCCTAGTTAAGTTTACCTCAGCATTTGTGGTATTTTCCATTCTACCTGCAGGAAATTCTGTAAATACTATGGTGAAATAAATGTTAATTCTTATTGTCACTAACTGTGACCTGCAACAGCCACCAAAACACAAAGGACCTGATCCGAGGCCCATTAAAATCAACAGAAAGATTCTCATTGGCTTCAGTGGGCTTTTGTTCAGGCTTTTATAAAAATATCACAACATTTGCGGGTACACATTTGCATACAACAAAATGGTGGCCATTTTTGTATGAATTTGTAGAAAGAGAACATTTTCTTTAAAACATTCCTACTTTTTTTCTGTTTTCCAAAGTTCCTTTAAATCCATTTTTCATTCTGCTTTGCAAATGGTCTGCTCCTTGAATTTCTACTTGCCATACATTTTGAGCCTGTGCTAGAAGGAAATACACATTTTACTTCTGCATGTATGCAAGGGATATAAGTGTACATATTTGATGCCCTCTTATTGCTCCCCTCTCATAGCAAATAGCTTATCCTTTGATCAGAGTATGCTTCTAATAAGAAAAAAAAAGTGTGTCTTGTGTTTACAAAGGATACCAGATTCACAGCACTGGAAACTGAAGTCAACAGATCAGAGACAGCATAAGATGCGTCAATAACTTTCTCAAATCCCCAAGCTATCAACCCATGCTACATTCATACCAGTAACTTTGACATGAAAAGTTTTCTATCCCAATACAATTATCTGAGTCTGTCGGTCTCATAGATCTCAATGTTCTAAAAACAAATAAAATATCAACATGGCCATGGCACTCTCATGCTGTTGGAGTTTGGCTAGACTTTCAGGAAACAACTTCATCCAGTATCAGAGGGGTAGCTGTGTTAGTCTGGATCTGTAAAAGCAGCAAAGAGTCCTGTGGCACCTTAACAGACGTATTGGACCATGAGTTTTCGTGCATCCATGCATACATCCAACAAAGTGGGTCTATAAGGTGCCACAGGACTCTTTGCTACTTTTATCTTCATCCAGGTAAGCAGATGTTGAGATATAATAGCATTAAAATATGCTTGCGGGGTTGACTTTGGACCCTTACAATTTTATTGCCACTAGTGGATGGAGATCCGTAGCTGTACTGATGTCACGGGGAAAAAATAATTGAAGGGACATAAAGATTAATAGTTAGATATAAAAAAAATCATAGCTACTGAATTAGTGAATTTCAGCAAAAGAGGAAAGACAAACCAGTCAGCTGAGTTGCTTCAAACATTTGCAGAAAGAGCTAGTATAGCTTATCCTGATTTTGTTATTTTAAAAGTAATTATTCCCATTTTCTGGAAGATAACAGAAACACAGTATCATCAATCCCAAACATTAACAAAATAACATGCCAGACCTCAAAAAAAGTCATGAGATTGGCTTAAAAAGCATGAGGTTTAAAAAAAAAAATCTTTGCCTTCTGGTTACTGAGCCTGTAGAGTACACTCATACCACTTTTTCAGGCTTTTCTCTGCAACCATGAGGCCAGAAACTTTTTTTTTAAATGAAGCTGAGAGTTTTCAGCTAATCATCTGTTTCCAGGAACTGTTGCTTTAATAGTATAATAATACCTAACACTTAGATAGAGCTTTGCATCTCAAAGAATATGACAATCATTAATGTATTTATCCTCACAACACCCCTGTGAAGTAGGGAAGGGCTACTGATATGGTAAGTCATTGCTACAGATGGAGAACTGAGGCACAGAGAGGCTAAATGACTTGCTCAAAGCCACAGGGGAAGGCTGTGACGGAGCAGGGGATTGAAGCCAGGTCTCCCAAGTCCTAGCCTAGTACCCTAACCATATTGCAAAACTTGCAATAAAAACACAATAGTTGGCAACAAACTCATCTAGGCACAGGTGATGGTCTACAATGGGAGATGGGGCAGACTGAAAGTGTCAGCCAGTGGCAGTTCTTCAGTGCAGGGAGCAAGGGAGCGAAGCAGCAGGAATGGGTTTTCTACATTGGAAAGGGGTATTGTGAGAATAAACATATTAGAGATTGTGAGGCATTCAGATATGATGGGAATGGTAAATGGGTATTTAAGAGGGTGAGGGTGCAAAGGAGCTATAGGGTGTCATACTTGGACACCAGTCACCATTGTTATACACACAGTCATTAATTGTGAGTTCATATTGCAAAGCTAATAAGATACAGAGGTCTAAATTCAGATCTGATGTAAGCAAGTGCAAATCTACTAAAGTCATTAGAGTTGCAGTCTCACCTACAGTGTCTAAATTAGGCCCATGACTCCCTTCCCTTCTTTTCCTATTAAAAAATAGTTCCTCTAGAAAGATTGATTTACCATATTAAATGCAATTCTGTATGTTAGATAAGGGGATAAAAAGAACAAATTGTTCATGCAGTTTTTGTTCTCCGCTAGCCCCTTGTTTTCATTCCTTCTAGATTTTTTTCCCCATCCCAAGTCAAGGTACATGAGTTCTTGTTCAGTTCATTTTCTGCTTACATGATAAACTTGTCAGTGTTTGACTGATTGGTTCTCTGGACATGTTCTGGTTCATTTGTAAGGGCATTTTCCCATTGCTTTGCTATTTCTAGCATGGGAGTCTCATTTTATTCACTTTAAAAACCGAGGTTATCGCAGCCCTGAATCCATATGTCAGAGTGAGGGTTGCTGGTGTGTAGGCAGCAGCTGTAATAAAATGTAGAAACCTGTGAGGTAACATAAGCAAAACATTGAACAAATAGTAAGCAAACATGGACAACAGTTTTGTAATTCACTATGCAACCAGTTTTTGTTTCCATAATATTAGGAGCATTCTGTATACAAATAACAACATTAATCATTTATATAGCATTTTCCACCTTAAAGAATGCTAATGGATGTAACAATAATGCACACATAGCACCAGTGAAATATAGCCATCTCAGGACACCTCAAAATGGAACGCACTGGTGAAAGAAGAGCTGCACGGGTAAGGACTCTGGGACAAGACCTACTCTTATAAAAAGTGCTGTGGTAGCTTTAAAGCCAATGCCCAGCAACAAAGCACTCTGTATTTATGGTGTACCATGCATGCTGCAAGGGAACCAATTAAATTTAACAGAAGCCACGTCTTGTAATCTAAGAAAGATAAATGAGTTCTTCAAACTCATCTTATCTATTAATTTACAAGTTCGAGGTTAAAGTCTAAGTGTAGGACCACATAGGAATTCTATGAGTCAGACTATGAGCCCTTTACTTGTGCTGGTGAACAATAGGTCTGCTCCTGTGGGTAAACTGAGGTCAGTGAGACTACTCCTGTAACTGTTCACTGCAACAAGCAAGGGGCTCACAACCTGGCCCTATTCATCACTTTAAACCAATGGATCCCAACTATTTCTTGCTGGAGCTGCCCCTTAGATTGAGCTAGTGGAGGAGTGCACCTCCTCACCCAAACTCCCAGAATAGTTCTTCGCTCTCATTTTCTCGCATGTCCTTTTCTGTTTGTTTTCTTTTCGGTCTCCCGTGTAGCCTTTTCTTTTCTGTGCATTTTCTTTCTCCTTTTCACTGCACGGTGACTGAAGAGATAGTGTAAATGACAACATCACATGAAGCAAGAGAGCAGAAGCTAAGCTGTGAAGAGGATTTTAAGGCAGTGTATGAAACTGTTTTTTGTTTGATTTTGAGAACAACCATTTAATGTCAATCACTGACTAGTATACCTTGGAATACAAGCGCAGACTTTGTTAAAGATGCCACACTTTTATCTTTTCAATTAAGGGCTTAAGAGCTAACAATAAACATTTCTGACACTTCCTACTGGCCTTCCCAGGGAAGACTAGACTTTACATTCCTAACGTTTTGGAGTTAAAAGCCATACAGAAAATAAACAAAGAAACCATTCATGCCTTTATCCATCACCAAGAAGAAAAAAGGAGCGCAAGCCCAACTGTTAAAAAATCCTATGCACATCACCTTTGAGTGAGAGAGAGAGAGACAGACATACAGAGACAGAGACAGAATCGGGGAGAGGAGCATGGACTGAAAACCAAAATAAGTGCATTTAGTTCAAAGTGTGTCAGAGACAGAAAGGGATGGAGGAGAAGCGGAGCATGGATCACACAATAAAATGTTCATGAAACAAACCCCACAACCATAACTTCATATTTTTCCATTTTCAAATTATAATAATACATAGCTCTTATCTGTCATTTTTATCAGTAGATCTCAAAGTGGTTTGCAAAAGGGGATAAGTATCATTATCCCTATTTTATAGATGGGGAAACTGAGGCACAGGAAGTGATGTGACTTGCCTAAGGTCCTCCAGCATGCCAGAATTGGGACCAGAACCCAAGTCTCCCATTTGCCAGTCCAGTGCTCTGTCCTCTAGATAGTGATTTGAGACCAGCTGAGCACTCAACTGTAGAATTATCTTCTTTATTGACATGAAGCTGGCAAAGTTGGAGACTCTTTTTGTTTTGTTTTTTTACAAGAAACTTGAGTTTACTGACTAGACAGATTCTCTTCAATGCTCCCAAGTTCAGAATTTTCAGGCTAAATGAGAGAACAAATAAATGTTTCTTTGTTCCAAAAGGATTTTTACTGTGAAAACTACTTAAAGAAAGGGGGTGACACTGAAGAGATCCAGTTATTTCATCATGGAATGTTTGTCAAGACACATCTCAGGGGTCACATCTGCTTTGATAAAATCTAGTTGCACATGTCCCGCCTGGAACTTTTGTCAAGCAAAAGCCCAGTTTTATTACACACGAGACTTGGAGTGAAGAAGCCCAACATGGAAATTCTCACCATATAGGACTAAATATTTCTTATGAAAAGCAATGTGATAGGAATAAAGCTAACAGATGTCATTTTACTGCCCAAATATGATGTGATGAAAAAGACCAAAGTGAAGTAAATTGGACCTGAGTTCCTACATGGTTACTTCAGGAAAACCAAAGGCCTGACTTTGCCCCATGAGTTATGGTAAGGTGGGTAATTTTTGGAGATTGATACTATTGAACTACTGTAAAAGAAAGACAGTTATCTTGCAAAATTAACACAAAAGACTGAATTCTTTGGAGTAAGAATTGTTCTCCTACTCTATACATCTGATCCTTCAATGAGTTCTGATGGCAACAGAGCTCTGCAGGACAGAGGAGCCCTTCTGCCTGGAGCTCATTGCAGGATTATGGTCTATAGTTGCACACCACCTCCTTCTATGGAGCCCTCCAGGTGCTATTGTAATGCAAATAATAAGATGCAGTTGTAAATGTGTCAATGTTTTATCCACAGACTCTACTAACCGAGACTCCCTGGATATGATTGAACGGTGTATATGCCTGGTGTGTCTGGATGGCCCAAGTGGAGTGGAACTCAACAATACAAATATGGCTTTGCAACTTCTACATGGGGGAGGCTATGATAAAAATGGTGCCAATCGCTGGTATGACAAACCCATGCAGGTAAAATCTTAATGTACTTGGACATGTAATTGCTCTGATACACACTAACAATGACATATTCAACTCTCATGTGTCAGGGCTGATCATCACAGGGGTCCGGATGGATACCCATCTGCATGCCATAGTAGGCCACGTACATCACAGAGGGTTTTCATTTCCTTTGGAGTATCAAACATAGACCACGAGCAAAGGCAGGATAGTCAGATGGGGAATCAGCAGAGTGAAGGGGTGGGGGTCATAGCAGCATGTCAAGCAAGAGGCTGGGAAGCACTGGCACTGAGACCAGAATGGCTTCCTGCCCATGAGTGACGGCAGACAAGGGAAGCAAGACCTACTTGGGGAATAGGAAGTGTTGCAGTGTATAGTGTGTCCTTTTTAACACTTAATCACTTGCAGAATTCATAATGCTACTTTTACCCTTGTAGCTGAGAAGAGATCTATCTCGTCTACATTCCAGAACGTCTTTACCCCTGACTAAAAGAAAGAAAAAAGGTTAAATTAGGAAATCTAGAACAAGAAAAAGGATGAGAGCAGCTGATATTTCCTCTCCTTTTCAAGTCTTTCACTTTAACCTCAAGCTCTCCCAACTCTGGTCCTAGTGGACCTCTGGAGGTAGCAGGTTCCAGACATGTGCAAATAACACAGCAGAGAAATAACAATGTCATCTTGCTAAGTTGCTGCCATCAGCATATTTGCTTTTTCCTATCCAAAGCACAGTGCATTCAGTACATTATCCTATGCTTATTATTTATGCGATGGCATTTCCCTTGCTAGTTTGTTGTGGGAAGAGATGGAGTCTGTGGCACTGTGTGTGAACACTCCCCTTTCGATGGGATCGTCCTGGTACAGTGCACCGAACATTTGCTCAAGCACATGTAAGTCCTCTTTCATTATTAACATAACAGGACAGCATCCAGGTGTTTTTTTACTCGAATGCATTAACTGGCCCTCTTAAGTGTTAAAAGAAATGAACGTACCTGAAAACAAAAAATACGGTATCTGCTCTAAACATACTGGGATCCTCTTGCAGAGTGAAATTCATCCCTATGGCTTTAGCCCCACTTCACGTTTCCCACCCCCGCCCCCGCTTTCCCGGAACAACTTTCACACTCTTAATTATGGTTCTTTATAACTGGAATCGCAGTTTGCACATTAGAAAGCATTGAAATAGTTTAGGACTTTCATTTTCCTCCGCTTTTGTTTAACGGACCAAATCCTTGATATCAGTGGGAGTTTCACCCTTGGCTTTGCCCCAACAAGTGGAAATGGACCCAAGTAAAAATCATGTGTCTAAAGACAACTCAAACTGATCGGCTCTTTGGAGTTACTCTTGCTTTACACTGGTGTTAAGTGACATTAAAATTAGGCCCATTGCATTTATGTGTTTTTCCCAGCAAAACAGAACATCTGTAATATCAGAGCTTACTCTGGTTTCTCCAGCATGTCAGGAACTAATGATTTACCAAGAAAACGGCTATCACACCATTCGTAAGAAATAGGTTGTTACCATGTCCTTATGTATTTTCTCTGACATGTTTACAGGAAGGAAAGCTCTAAGAAATTAGTCAGAGCTGATTCAGTGAGTGAACTTCCTACTCCAAGGAGATTGAGATGGAAATGCTCTCCAGAAATTCAGGGACACTTAGCATCATCAGCAGAAAAACTTCAGAGGTACGGCACTTTTCTGAACTGCTTCAAGTTGTGAGCCACCTAACAAACAACTAATTTATTATACAGCTCAATCCCACCCAGTGCTGAATATCCTCAACTCCCATGAAAACAAAAGGTGCTCAGTGCATCACAGGATCAGGCCTTTAAGGCTGTACGGTTAATACAATGCAGTAGGAACTGCACTATCATTACATTCCTTTCATGTAAATATAGGAGAAGCTAATGATAACTACAAATACCACTGGAAATAATTTTGATACAGCATTCATTATTTACATAAAATGCGAACAATGGCCTCTATTTGTACAGGTATATGGTTTGATCTGACCCAGACATAGCCATGCCTGTGGGGGAAATATATTTAGGGGAATTGTAAACAACTGGTTTGAATAGACAATTTGAATTCAAGCATTTAATTTGCTTGTACCTACACTGTTACTACAAAGGCCAGTTCTTTGGAGCTGGATTTTCTAGATCACAATGGATATGCACAGAATTTTTCACGGTGACTTTGAATGACAAAAACTTTTTGGAGAGAGATTTAAGCTTATTGTTTAATTTTCATCAGAAAATTAACATAATGTACACATGACCAATTTTAAATCTTTGCCTATTGTGATCCCATTAGGTAAGGCAGCACTGGTAACAAAGTGTTTAAAATCTAAGATCTAATATGAGAGGCATTAGCTCAGGCCAGATACCAAAAAAAAAAAAAAAAAGATTGGTTTTGTTTCTAAATAAACAAAAGGTGACATTTCTTTGAAATGGGAGTTCATAATAAAATCAGGGCCTGCATTAGACTTTTAATCTATTCATTATTTAAATACAGGTGCTTCACTGACATGTAATCTAGAACAAAGAAGAGCATGTTTAACCTTCAGGAACAGAATCGCTGGGAAAAAAAGTATTGAACTCAAATGAGCACAACTACATGAGTGTCACAGCTCATAAGCAGTGCTGAAGATTAAAGTTGCATGTTGAATAGTGCATGATTAGAGACTGCTAGTTGAGAACAATTTACTGGTTGCCAAGTGCCAGACATTAGACTGAAAACGTCTACCCAATAGGTGCTAGTTGAGATATGTGGTGAACAGTACATGGGAAAAATGTTTTCTAAATATTGCTTGCAAACCACATTATATGGGAATCTTGCATTTTCCTCTACAACAAATGCCCCTGCTTGTTTTCTAGGATAGTAAACAATCTAGATTTTATTGTTTATACATTTGAAAACTATGGAAAAGAGTTTATCAAGAAACAAAAGACTAGCCCCGATGCCTACATTCAAGTAGCACTTCAGCTGGCATTTTACAGGTATGTTTATCAAATCATGGGATTAATATATTGTGAGCACAGATTTACAATTAATCAGTAAAACAAAGGGCTCAGTTCTGCACCCAGACAAACTTCCATTGGCATAAAAGGGTAGATCTGCTGGATGGGGTCCTTAAAAAGCAGGATGGAAACCCATAATAGTAGTCACTTTGTTCTGACATATAGCACCCTCTCATATGGTACATGTTTGTTTTACAATTATAATGGAACTATTTAAATCAGTTAGAAAAGTAAGCAAAACATCCACAGTTACTGCAAAGTTACAGGGCCTATAGTTTAAAAAGCTGAAGGGAAGCAAATTCTCATTTGCAGATAAATCAGAGAATGGTTACAGCCTCTTGTCTGTCTATTATAATCCAAGTTGTAGCTCAGATTCAGCATATAAAATTTAATGAAAACAAACTCAGTCCTGGGCTTCTCTAATAATGGTGTGTAATTACAGGTCACAATCAAGTCACCCAAAAGCTTGAAATGAGTAAGCACATGACTGAGTAGACTCTTTAGCATAAAGGAAGTCCTGGGGAAAGAGTACAACCTGTCTAAATAGGCATAGGCAGGCTGCAGCTGTTAATACATAAACAAATGATACAGACCCGGCCAGGAATAGTAGACCCAGGTGCCACTCCCCTTCCTATATGGGTTTGGGCCCAGAGGTTCTGTACAGTGCACACCAACATCACTTCTAATTTATTTTTCTGTGCAAGGAATCAATGACTGATTGAGCCATAGTTAAAACCCATGAGCACAATCTATTCCTCTCCCATCCCCTCGCCTCTCCATCTTATTTTACCACTCCTTCTTTCCTCATTCATCCCATACCCCACATTCATTATTGCCTTCTCTCCACCACTCATAGTCCCCCTTTCACTCTCTGTCTCTCTCACTCTCTGTTTCACTTTGTCTGCCCTCTCTCCCACCCCTTCCTCTCCCTGTCCCAAACAACCTCCCCTCCATTTTCACTGTGTCGGGGGGCAGCAGAGAGGATGGGCATAGAATGTGGCAGCAGCTGCCCACCCCTCCAGAAGTAGCCAAGGGAAAGTGAAGCCCTAGACCTCTGTTGGAAAGCAACAAAGAGTAAGCACCTATCTGTGCATGGCATCTGCCGGTAGGGGGTGCAGCTTGAAGCACACTGCACAACCTGCCATAATGCCCTCAGTTCCCCATCCACAGGGAACAACAGAGACCTTCTGAAGAGATCTCAGCAGCATATAGGGTTGGAGCTCCACTGCAAGGTAGTAGTTACTGTTTATTTCCCCCTGGACAGCTGTTGTTGGGCTTCCCCCAGGCAAAATGGGCATCCCAGGGTTTGACACTAAGAGCTGACCTTGGTTGCTCTTTTTACTCTACTAATCTCCGTGGCATTCCCATTTTCACAGGCTCTCTTATGGACTCTCAGGACACTTAATGTCCTAGGGTAGTGACTACTTGTGGGGTTTCTTACAGTAGACCCATTACACCAACAATCCCTAAACTTATCATATTAAATCCTGAAATGGTCTTTCACGTGACCAGATGCCAAGCTTGTTTCACCCACTTTGTTAGCTGAAATCCAATAATGCCAACAAAGGACTGTCTATAGCTTGGTTATGAGAGCATGGTGGGTCCCAACTATAATACAAATTTCAACTCTGCTGCATAGATTGGGGGACAACTGAGCTATAAGACAGCCCCTGATTCAACTGTAGTATAGACAAGCCAAAGTAATTTGTAAGTTATTTTCAGTGGGGATACCAGTAAGTTCACTGGTTGCAAAAGCAGGGGACAAAGGACTGTAAACAGATGGTAACATGCTAATTTCCATGTACAGTTCTGCTTGTAATCTGGGTTTTCACCTTTGGCTCTAAATCTGAAATGGCATTCATTTCCTCTTTTAATTTTCTGTGACATACACACACACAGAAAACATGCAATGCATTTCTTTCTTGTTTTAAATAAAACATGTTCCAATCTTGTACGTAAATGATTAATCACACAATTATTTTATCATGTGGCACTAATAAAACACTCCTTGAGATCTTTCAGTAAATTCTAGTTTTATTAGCCTTGTTTTTACATACCAAGTAATTTTTTACTAGCACTCCATAAATAAAATATATTCAACTGTACACAGCTCTTTGTATTGAAAGGGCCATAGTATCCATCTTTTGGCAATTTCTTATATAATTCTATTAACATTAAAATGAAATATTACACAAAAATAAAATCAACCTTGTAAAAATAAAACGTACTGAGCCTATTTTTCTTTTTGCCGTTATGATTCCCTGAAACAATTACTCTCTGCTTTTCCTATTTCATTCTCTCAGATGCCACAGGAGACTTGTTCCTACCTATGAAAGTGCTTCCATACGCCGATTTGAAGAGGGAAGAGTCGACAATATTAGGTCTGCAACCCCAGAAGTTTTAGCTTTTGTAAAAGCAATGATTGATGACAAGTCATCTCTACTGGTACGTTAATCTCTCTCTTTTGCTTTTATTTAAAACAGAACCAAAAAAATCATGCTTCTCTTACCTATAGATAAGGGTGACAAAAATGTAGACCTCGTAGACTATAGTCAGGTAGAAACTCATTTCTGTGAGAACCAGACCTTCATGCTAAATATGAATATTCATTTTATTATTTGAGCACCCAAAAGCATGATCCAGATAATTACACCATGAGAAACAGAATCTGTGTCTAAACTTACTTAACAGAATCTTTTGTAATTTATACCCGCACAGCCAAATTCAGCTCTTTGGAGGATTTCACACTGAACTTGAAAGTTCAGGGTCATATACTGCACACTGGATTTTAGTTGGTTTGTTTGTTTCTATAGCCATGCTTCTGCCAAACATATATAGAGTTTATCTAATATGCCCAGTCAGGCTAAAACTTCTGAGATTAGATGTTTATGTCTTGGTCATGCTTAGGAAACAGCTTTCCATAATGCACTGATAGCCACTTTCTGGAACTGCACTCTTCAGCTGCCTCATGTGCAGATTCCTCCTGCACACACTCCATCCGCCTACCAGGAATATGAATAATTTGCACCGGCGGGTGGGTGTGTGGTGAGATGCAATTGCCAGGTCAGGGAGTGTACATGCACAAACAGGCTTACCCTAAGTTTTGTCCCAGGCTCTCCCCTTTGCAGTCTGCAGGAAAGCCTTTCTGTACATCTCTCTGCAGGTTTTGTAGGGGAGTCGTCCACCTCTGCTGTGCACAGATTTTCTGGTGGGTGCCTGTATGTGTCACTCTGCCAGAATTTGGACATGTTTGTACAGAGCTTCTTCTAGCATGTGATAATCAGGGTAGCTGCTTCCAAGTATCTATCAAAACTTGAACAGAAACATTGCAATGCAATGAGGCATGGTGATTTAAGAAATCTTAGTATAGTACAGACCTGTGTACAAAATTTCAGAGGCTGCATGAGAACTGTATAAGGAGGTGACAGTTTCCATTCCCCCACCACATCTTCCACTTCTGTAAGCCGTCCAGTTCAAAACCCATCTTGTGCTGAACAGAGCTCTCAGAAACTCCATGTCAAAAATCCACTGACAACATGAAGGCTGAGGTGGTTCCTGAACAGGACATAACTGTGTGATAACTCTCAGAAAATGATGACTTTTTAATGGTAATCACTATACTTTGGCCTGAGCTCTCCTCCAATCTGGCCAACCCATCCTACACAGGACTCACTGTCATGCTGAAAATGGCCTCTGCCTACCGGTAACCTCTCTGGTGATACAGTGCTACTGTCAACAATGCAGCTTGCCTGGGAAGAAGATGAAGTTTGTCCAGAGTGGGCAAGCCCTGAGGTACTTCCCCAGAACAGTCCTTTCTCTGCGCATCAGTCCCTGCCCCTGGAAAGCACGAAGTGCCTGGGCGCCACACCAGTGCATGCTCTCACTCTTTCAGAACCTCTAGTAGAAGACAGATGCCGCAATCAGTTTCCACCCCCAAGTTCTCTTGCCCCTTTGAACCATTGCTGGTGGCTCTTATCCCTACCTTTGTCCAATCAGATTCAACTATCTGGCTTCTCCAGCACTTGCAAAGCTTCATCATCTCCCAGTACTTTACTGCCTCAGCTCTGAGACAGTGTACCCACCAGTGATATCCTAATGGTGTTGCATCATGTGAGTGAGCAAGGGAATGTCACATGTGACCACACAGTCCTCATTTCTCTAGAACCACCTCTGCCAGCCTATGCCTCATTTTGTGTGCTCCAACCTTCCAAATCTTTATCTCACCCCTTGGCAATCATAAATATGGAGGATAATGATGTCATTATTCCATCTAAAGAATCTTGTAAACATCATGCAGTTCTGCCCAATGGAATTATGGTTTTCCTGGAGATTATAAAGTATGCATATTTTGTTAGAATATCCATTTGGAAAGGTGCAGGCATCTGAATTACTCTGTGGCTATTTCACGCATAATTTTTGGAACACAAACATTTGTTCAGATATGACCATTCCTTTCCAATCTAGACCCATATATACTATAGTTACAAAATGAATTAGAAACAGGATTCCCTTAGCTGACCTACACTCCACCAATGGAAGGAAAAAGGGGTGTGTTTTTTGGTTGGACTAAAAGACATGTCTTTTGATTTAAGTAGTCTTGAATTCTCTGAAGTATTTTTTGTTGGTAGCCATTAGTCCAAATCAAATCAGAAAATATTTTGCTTCTGATACCAAAGAAAGTGATTTTCAAATGACAGTTTGAACAGGCACCAAAGATTGAGTCTGAGTCAGATTGATTATCTAACACAGGAGATATATATCATACACTAGACACCATCTTCACAGGAAAGAACCTCTGACATTGCAGAGAATGCTTGAGAAACTGTAAATCAGATTTAAAGACTGCATTTTGTAATGTAATCTACATAAAGGACCCGGTGCCTGGCTCTAGTCTCATGAAGAGATATCAGATTCTGTGCTGTGAGGGTCTCTGATGATGCCCTTGGATTGCTTCTAAAATGAATTCTTTATTCAAAAGATCATTCATTGTCCATGCAAGCTGAAGCTTCCCTGTTCATTTAGAACTACACAAAAGAAGCCAGTAACTTTTGGCTGTTTCAAGATCTCCCTAATCTGAAACATCTCGCTTGATATGCAGTAGCAATTCTGCCTAAGATTGATCCCATGACCTAAAGTCTGTTATTTGGCAGGAGACAAAATTTACAGTTCTGTAACCAGAGATGTGAAGTAACTGTAACTGCAAAAGTTAAAGCAGTCCTGAAAAATTCTAGTTGCCCATTCACTCAGGGGAATGATTTTCTTGAGCAGCTGGTAAAATATCAATACTTTTTTTCATTAACATCACTGTCATTGTCATCATGATAAAGGACGCTCAACAGATTTAGTGCCTGGTCTGGTAAATTTCCATGATGGTTTTGCAAGGCTGGATTTAACTATGCAATTATTGTACCTTTTAAATTTTAATTACTCATACCTTCATCTGTTGCAAACTTTACTGACTGCTCACAGGGACCTACATTGACTGACCCTGTGTACAGTTACTGAGAATTTTCTTCACCAGTTCATCTCATCTCTACTGATCAGATTTTAGTTTCAGTAAACTGGTTCTGTTCACTAATACAATACATGTAATGGCACAGTTCATTCTGCTTTTAATTTATTAAGTGATACCTGCTGCCAATCAGATAAGAGTATGATTAAAAATATATTAGGCATTATGTTGGCTATGGACCTGATACGAACTCTATTAAGTTAATTGAAAGTCTCCCCATGACTTCCATTGGCTTTAGATTAGGTCCTATGACCTATTTGACCCTAAAAAAATAAGGCAATACCAATCAGCATAACTTTGAACCATAGTGGCCTTCCATTCATTCAGAATGCCCACAACAAAGGAGGAATTTTGGGGTAACCGGGGGCATTTGGGTGTACTGACTATTGGTTATTGGCTCATTGCCAGTAGAAGTTATTTCCTGCAGAGATTTTCAGTAATAGTTATGTTTCTATTCCACCAACAGGAATCTGAGAAGATGCAACGATTTAAAGATGCAATCGCGGCACAGACTAATTATACTATTTTGGTGAGTAAAATGTTGTTCTGCCTGGATGAAAACCAGTCAGTTTTATACCAAAAACATGAAGACATAATCACTAAGTACATGAACTTCAAAAACTTTAGATGCCTCTGAATATGGAGGACCACAGTGCCTCACGCTATCTTGTTGACTACCTGACCTACCATCCAAACAGCCATATGGCTCCAACTTCTATGATCTCACTTCAAGAAACACTTTCCAGAAGCTGATATTGCAAAGTTAAATGTCTGCATAAGACAGTGCTTGTTAACTTACATAATAACCTTTGGCCATAACACTCTTGGACATAACCTGTCTAAATATGTTAGTTCTTATATAGTGTTGTCACAGAAGATGGCCTTGTGTAGATGACCTCTCCAGATGGACACTGGGCATTTGTGTGACACTTATTATTAACATTGTTATTAATTATTTGTATTGCAGTAGCATCTAGGAGTCCCAATCCTGGAACCTATTGTGCTAGGCAGCATACGCACACAGAACAAAAAGACATTCCATGTCCCACAGAACTTACAATATAAGTATACAACAAGACGCAATAGGTAGATACGGACAGGCAGGCAGATGCAAGAGTACAATGAGACACCTACCTATATTTCCTTTATTCAGCACAGTATTTATTCTAGTGTCCAAAAATTCCATGAAAAGGTCTGTTTACTTTTAAAACTTTAGACCAAGGGAAACCAAGTGATAGCAATATGTAATGTGCTTTTGTAACTTCTCTTTTTGATCATCAATAAACATTAACCATGCTGACAACTGGGGAAAGGCAGGGGGCGGTGAGGTGAGGAAATGGGGCACACTAAGGCTACATCTATATTTGAGCTAGAGATGTGATTCCCAAGTCACACAGACATTCTCGCAGTAGCTCTCTTCGAGCTAAAAATAGTAGTGAAGCTGCACTTAGATGGGCAGCGGCAACCTGGGCTAGCCACTCCAGGTATGTACACACAGGGTCCAGATGGGTTTGTACTCAGGATGGCTAACCCATGCTGCTGCTTGTGCTACCATAGTTACCCTACTACTTTTAGTGTGCTAGCTTGAAGAGACCGAGAGCAAGTATGTCTACGCGAGCTGGGAATCACACCCCCAGCCAGCTTCTAAGATAATGTGGTGAGTGAATGTTAAAGGGTCTCATAGGGAACAGAAGCAAGCATGCATAAAAGCAATCAGCAAAACCTTTCTGTAGCCCTACCCCCTACCCCCTACCCCTACACACATACATACACAGATGGAACGGCAACTGCAAAATTCACATCTCTCCCAGAGTTTACAGGGATTTAGATCCAAGGCTTTTGTTCAAGAAGGTCTCTACTATACCAGGGGTTACTTTTCTAAAGCTGGCTACTGATGTATTTTTATATTACCCCTCGGGGGAAGCAGCTATGACTTTAGAGCCCAGTCCTCCACTGAGATAAGTGAGCACACTTTTATTGACATCAATGGAGCTGCATTCATATACTCCAGCTGAGAATCTGGTCCTTAGAGTGAAATGTATTCGAAACATTGACCTAGAACTTGCATGGTTATTAACAGCAAATGAATGATTGTATGATACTCCCTTTAAAAGATTATTGAACGTGCTCGACAATAAAACAAGGGGAGCCCCCCAGTGAAGAAATCACTTTACTAGTAAAACAACCCATTTTCTGTTGATTAAATGTGAAGCAGCTCAGTCTTGGTAACACTTCACAACCTGCTGCGTCAAGACAAAGTGCTGACTTACAATACTAATAACTTACTCAAGTCACTCATGATATTAATAATTGTTAATAACTAGTTTTGTTGGAGAATTTACCACCTTTAGTTTTGCCTTAGTCCAATGCCTAACAAATTCACTGTAAACTGCTGGGCATAATCATTGCTGATTACTGCTTAAATAGCAGTAATAGACAAAAAAGCATTCTCCACTAGTACTTATCCCAAAGCATGTGCAGAGTGTGAAGGGGAAGACATGTAAAAGGAGGTATTCTTCGGACTGTGGAATGAAGAAAGGGATAAGGAATGACCGTTTGTGGTGAAGGCACTGCACTGGGACATTGGGGGATCAGATCCTGGTTCTGCCACAGATTTTATTTTTTCTGATCCTTAGTTCTCCATCTCTAAAAAGGGGATATTAACACTTCTTTTATCCCATTCTGGGTCAGTCTTTGTTTATGCAGATTTTAAGCTCTTCAGGACAGGGACTGTTTCTCACTGTGAGTATGCACAGTCCCTAGCATAAAAGGGCCCCAATCTCAGTGGGATCTCTGGACACTCCTTTCCCTAAAATTACCAAAAATATGCAGTAGCTCATTTTCAGTCTAATGAAACATTACAAACATTAGACCTTTGTGTAACTCGTGGGGCAGAGCTAAAATTGCTTTGGGAACTTTAATTCTGGCTTTCCTAGCTTACAAGAAATTTAAAATCTCAACCTTAATATTTCATTAGCTTCCCCCCCCTGCTTTTTTGAGGACAGCTTAATATTAGCATGCACTTGAAGAGACAACGAAATTCAATTTTAGATGTAAAAGTACTCCACCTAGTTTTGATAATTGGGCATTCCCTCATTCTCATAAAAACATAATGTAACTGATGTGCTTTAAACTATGGGAAAATTCAAGTGAAGATTTACACAATCTGACTAAACTGTATATGTTACAGACTGAAACGTGCCAGCCCTGAAGAAAATAAAACATCCACCTCATAACACAAACAGCAGTTTAGTGTGATTTGATTTTCCCTAGTTAGGGCTTACCAGCAACATTGCTATCTTAAACTTGGAGCCCTAAAATTCAATTTAGCACAATTTTTTCCTACGTGTTGACTCACAGTTTATTTCGTTAGCCTGTCTCGGTCTCTCTTCAGACATGGCATTGATCTATGTTGCAAAAATGTCATTGCTAAGAGCCTTATAAATCTTGTGTAATAGCAAAATATGTCCTTTGATCATCAAGTCAACTTCCCTCAATAGGAAAAACCAAGGTAATCACTGTTATGTTGCACAATCCTTTCTCCAGTGTTTCTGAAACATGTGTGCTGATGGGCGTACAGACCATTGACCAAAGGGTGCGTTCTCCTTCATGAGCCAGACAAGGTTATTTACTCCCTGCCCCTTGCATCATTCATCTTAGATATTGGGACAATTCTTTTCTTGAGAGAAAAAACAAATTGCTGCCTTCTTACTCTTCTCCTTCCCTTTTAGAGCATCTTGTCTTAGCTATCGGTTCTATTTTAATTGCCGTTTGAACTTTCTTGTTCTACATCTAAATGATCTGCCCTTCCCAAATGATTTCATCAGAGACGAACTCTAGCTTTCTGTCCCAGATAAAGTCTACATATTCACCAATTGATTCACCAGGAACTTGAATATGTACCAAAAGGGTTTTTGACAGCATCCATGGCTGGCAGTTGTGAATAAACTGAAGGAAAAAGTTAGATTTAAACGTGTCTTTTAATCTGGAGTAACCTTCCACCCACTTCAGAACAGCCAAAACCTAGGCTGCTGTGGCCAAGATTTTTTAAAATAATTTTAAATTCGATTCTAGTCTCTTAAAGCACAGGAAGGTTGGAACAAGTAAGTGGTTATGGTTCTTAGGGTTATCTCTTCAACATTCCTGATAAGGACTTTGGAGCAATTAGAGGAGAGCTGACCCTAAGAGAATTCAGCCCAGGCCAATGCATGGCAGGATAGGACTTTGGAAGTTAAGTCAGTGGTCGCTTCAAACACTAAGGAGCAGAGGAATCCCCACCACCTGGCCCCATTCTTCTCAAGTGACTGGGAACCCTAGATAACTCTGTGGATATAAAGTCTGTTGGACCCTAAGCCCCTTATCAGCCCGGACCCAGATCCACAAGCAGTGAAATTTCTGAGAATAATCTGCTACCGTTTGGAGAGGTTTTGGAGCTTCCTAGAAAATTTCCTTGAAACCAGTAAAAGTACTGTGAAGTAAGATTTTCACAAGTGCCTAACAGAGTTTCATTGGAAATTGGATGTCTAACTTACTTCGTCTCTTTTAAAAATCCCGCCCATAATACTTACAGGACCTGATTTTCAGAGATAACGAGCACCCATAACCCCAGAAGGAGTTGTGGGTTCTCAACATTTCTCAGGATCAGGCTCTTACATAGCACTTAAAAGTACCTTATGAACTTTTATTATTGATTATCCACAATGTATATACGCTGAGTAATTTTAAAATACATTTAGGGCATTATTCCACACAAAGTCCCCCAAGTCTAACCAAGGGAAATGACAGCAACAGTTGGGAGTTCTGTAGTTCTGCATACTGTCAGTAAAACTGTGTGCTTTCTTTTATATTTTGCTAGGCCATTACTGGAATGGCAATTGACAATCACTTGCTAGGGCTCAGAGAGACAGCACGGGAGCACTTCAAGGAACTGCCAGAGATATTTACAGATGAAACATATTTGACAAACAGTCGATTTATCCTCTCAACCAGTCAGGTGAGTGTTTCAAATTCATGGGTCGTCTTGTAGCAAGATTCCCTGTTACAGAACTAATTTATTCCTAATCAGTTGATGATATAGTTCACAATGAGAATGGTGGCTTTGAAATATTGTGACAGTGACACTAACCGCCATGCAAAATTCCTGATTTTCATTCCACAGTATTTTTCTCTAGTCAAAATACACATAAAAATTGGCTGAAGCCATAACTTCCCTTCTCTATCCCAAAGCTGTACCCCAACTGACAGACAAACTTTGTGAAGCCTAGTCTTGAACACAAAAACAAATAACAAAACTTGTATGAGAGCCTTGTGCTTCCTTCCCTTCCACTTTAGGTCTCCCTTCCTCCCTTGCCCTTCTGAAGGCATTCTACAGGTATCCTGTAGTAATTCTGTTTTCCAGAGACAGCACAGCCATCAAGCCAGATGTGGTGACATTGTGGAGAGAGAGGTCAAGAAGCATGAACAAATATTTCTTTTTAAAAGCAGCTGTGTTTGAAATTTCAGGCTAGTGCTAGCTTAGGTTTTGCAAGGACCTATGCATGCTACTAAGAGGTACAAGGCCTCGCGCAGCCTTTCCTCACCTCTGAATACCTCCACCTCTTCACACTTAAAACAATACTGACTGGCTGTTACATGACTGTGACACACTTCCCGTATACCTGGTTGCAAGACTTTAGTCTATAGTCTCTGGAATATACCAGATGGGAAATTCTACTGAACAGTAACTTAGGAGGAAGGCAGCAGCAGAGAAACACATTCAAGAGCTTTAATCAGAAGGTGAGATGAAAACTTGTCAAGACAACAACTAGAAATGAGGGTGTGCTATTCAGATCCTGTGACTGGTGGGTTGGATATGTGTGGAGCCCAAAGGCAAGCTCATAGTTGGCACAGGCTAAGACCATCACTGGCTCTGCCTGTCCAACATGTACAGGCAGTAACAACCTGAACAGATTAGGGAATGTAGAGTGTAAATATCCTAACTGTAGCCTTATTCATCCTTCGAATAGTCACAAAAATTGTCAGTGTTGCAATTCCTGATGTGCAAATGAGCTTTTGCATTTACAGATGGTATATGCTGGTAACAAGATGATTAGCCACACCAATATTTCCTAGATTCAACATTTTGAACGATAATACCAGGGTCATCAAAACTTACAAATTAAATGTTTCTCTACATACAGTAGCAGGTTTAGTGAAAAAAGAAATATACATAGTAATTCATTTACTGACACTCTACCGCAACTATATAGGACTGGGACTGTGCAATAAAAAGGACTGATAATATTGTGCTGAAGCATAAAAACCTTAATAAGTAATTTGATCTGGTCATAATGTTTGTGGGCTTTCAGACATGAGTGAATGTAGCCAGAATACACTACATAAATTCTCCAAGAAACCATCCATGAGCAAAAAAGTGCTTCTGAATAGCTTTATGGCCTTCGGCTGTTGCACAGCAAATTTATCTGACAATTCTATGACTCTATTAGCAGGACTAATGGCTTGTTCTATGCCATTAAAAAGCCAAATGTCACTTTTGAAGGCTCATGTACACAAAGTCTGAAATATATAGATTTCTAACAAATCTTAAATTTCCTTCAGTAGGAAGTATTTCATCCAGCATTATGTCACAATTAAATTTGAATTGTAACAGAAAAATTGTTTCAACTAATAACTGAATGATTTAAAATATACTGGTTTTTTTTCCTGGCCTCCTGATAATAAATGTTAAGAGCTGCAAAAGTAATTAAACTTTGCACATTACAAGTTTAAATTAACATTGAGATAAGCTGAGTGAAATCTTAGGGGAATTTTAGGCAGCATTATTGTTGATAGGCATTCTGTAGAAATTGATAGTTATTCTGTGGAAATCAGTATGCAAAGCTAATAGCCATTAAAGGTCTATTTAAAATGGTAGAATAAGTGAAATATATGCATTTCAGTCTCAGACAATGAGCCCAGTTTTCAAATATAGCCAACTGAATAGAACATCCAAAATCTGCATTTGGACACTAGATCAGTGTTTAGAGCCATACATCACTGTTTTATCTGCCAAAATGCTGATTTTGGCGTCCAGCTCTGTGCTCCAGACTTCCTATTAAGGCAACCATATTTGGTAAGGAGATCCTCTATGTTTAAAATGTTTGGGGCTTTTAAAAAAATAATTATTTAATGTTAACTAGATTTCAGTGGCACTGTTAAACTTGAAATCACTCTTTCCCTTTCCCCATCATCAGGTTCCAACCACCATGGAAATGTTCTGCTGTTATGGGCCTGTGGTCCCCAGTGGTTATGGTGCATGTTATAACCCACAGCCAGAGCATATATTATTCTGCATCTCAAGCTTTAAAGAATGTAAAGAGACCTCCTCAGTCATGTTTGCTAAAGCTGTGGAAGAAAGTCTCATGGAAATGAGAGATTTGTGCAGCAAATGCAACTCTACTATGACAAAATCACTGTCTAAACAAGAAACAGCTGCAAAATCTCAAAATGGACGCAAGCTCTAACTGTCTGTGTGACTTATTTTCCTGCAACCTTTCCTTTCCCCCACTCTGCAAATCCTTATGAAGAAACAATGATACAACTGTTCAAAGGCAAGGTATAATGAGAAACATTTTATTGTAGAACAAAAATGCAGCTTGTTTTAGGTCTGAGTATCATTTATCAATATGAAAGCTAGAATACTATAACACTGAAGTATCAGAGGAGTAGCCGTGTTAGTCTGGATCTGTAAAAAGCAACAGAGAGTCCAGTGGCACCTTTAAGACTAACAGATGTATTGGAGCATAAGCTTTTGTGGGTGAATACTCACTTCGTCAGATGCATGCTCCAATACATCTGTTAGTCTTAAAGGTGCCACAGGACTCTCTATAACACTGAAGTTTCAGTTTTTTTGCTCTAGAGTCAGCAATAACGATTGGTTTAGTTGAACTGAAGATGGCAATAATATGGAACCATACTGTACCACCATTCCTATCAATATGCAAAAGTAGTTTTAACATCCATCTTTATTCTGACCTTGACTAGCCCCAAGCACACATCTGTTCCTAGTAAAGCCAAGAATAATCTACATGGGGTCTTTGCATCAGAGGAGCTCCGCGTGCATAGCAGTACATCAGACTCAAGTGAAGCAGAGAGAATTTTGCCCTAAATTAATTCATGTACTTATTTCCTCCTCTTACTGGGTGAAATACATCTCTTTATAGAGGCCCAACACAAGGCTTATATGCCTGTTCCACTAAATCCTTTTGTCAGCTTTCTGCAGAGGAATGAATTTCAGTCACATGACTAACAGTAGAGCTGCATGCAACCATAAGAAATTCAAGAGTTACAAATACCTGGAGTAGAGAGGCAGGCACTTAAATATGCTCTACAAGATGCAGAAGTCCTCACTATAGAAGTAACAGACATGATCCATTTTTAAGAATACTTTTCACTGGTTCTAACCTCTGATTATCCCGTTTGTTTTGTTTTTAAATGCAGACAGTAGTGATTCATACACAGTAGATACTGTAGAGCATTTTAGTCTTGCATTGAGTATGTGTCTACTCATTTGCTTCAATGTTATTTAATATAGTTAACTAAATGGTAAGAACAATATACCACCAGTACAACTTTTGGAACAATATATTTTGGGAGTGGGGGAACCTGAGCCTCTCCCCCCCTCCATACTTTCCACCTCTGTTTCAGTGACTCTCTGACTGAAAGACACAGCTAGTTCAGCCTAGAGATTTTCAATCCTGATTCCTACCCAACTCTCAGCGTAATCAATAGAAAGACTCTTGTTAACTGAATTAGGAGCAGGAGGAGACCCATAGTTAGCCAGAAAGGTCACTCTCAGGAGTTTAGCCAGGGATGTTTAGTTGGACAAGAGGGAGTAGAGATCTGTGCTTTCTCCTCCCATTGAAATGAATGCCTGTTCTCATCATTCATAGCCCTAAGAGCATGGGACCAGATATGATCCTGTACATCAAACTAACTGGATAGCTGTAAGGATAATTATAGTTTATTTAATTAAGTTTAGAAACCAACCCAGTAAAGTGCATATGCGCATGCTTAGCTTTTAACATGAGCAGTCTCATTAACTTTATTGGAACTATTCGTGTACTTCCAGTTAAGTACATGCTGAGGTACTCCGCTGGATGAGGGCTATAAAGGGCTCTATTACATTTAAGCACTGTGGGCCTATTCCTCAACTTGTGTAATTAATTTACAGTGGCTGAGGATGTGGTCCCATATTTTAATGCGTATTTGCTGCTTAAAAAAAGCAGTTTCATTACAGCACAGAACTGCCTTCAGTCAATAGTAAAAAGGGAGACTATTTTTAAAGTATTAAATAATACTATGGCATGATTTTGCTCCAAAATTAATATAACAAAAATTACATTAACTATGTAGCAAGTTTGTTGTCTAGCAATTAACCTTTTTTCTTGTTTTAATTTGCTGTTTAAAATGTGACTTTACATTTTGTTTTCATACTGCTGCTATGAGAATTACCTTGAAACATTCTCAATATAATCTTGCTTTGTTCTATGTCACTATGAAGGCAGTCTGCACTTTTAATACAAACTTGACACCAAAATATCTTGATTTTTTTAATCACAAAATTGTCTGAGTTTTTTGAAACTATGACCATGTTCCAAGTTTGCTAATTTATAGAAAATGTGGTTATGATTATTTCTGATTAGAGATATTTAAGATTGAAATCTGTCAAAATGTAAAATAATTTTTCCAATGTGTATTTCAAAGTATTACTTGTACACCTTTTTTGGCACAAGCAAATGCCATAAAATAGCTCAGACTAATTATTATGTACTCAGCATACAACTGTATGCATTGAAATTCAGATTGGATAAAAAAATCATAGCACTTTATAATTCATTTACTATTAATTAACAGGCAGAAAAAACTGACCACAAAAATATGCATCACTCATCTGCAGATGCTTTTATTTTCCTCGCTGCAAACTGATTAACAATGGAAGGTTTTGTCATCATCCTTTCATTTGAATAAGAAATCAACAGCCACCAATATTTACTGATTGCTGATTACCACCAATTACTGAATGATTCCAGGCTTAGATATATTGACCTGTTTTTCCTATTCATCTGCTTTTCACATCACTAAATCCTTATATGCCACCATGGATGATGTAGCAGAGCATTTAAGTACATACTTAATATTAACTACTCATATGCTTAAAGTTAATCATGTACTGAAGTACCTTACTGAATCAGGGTCTCTGTGCACAAGAAATGCAGAGTTTGTACTTAATATATGTAAATTGGATAAAACTTCATAGCAACTGTGATGTTACAGTCCAGCCTCTCAGTTAACTAATCACCATGTTCTATGAAACTGTGTTGCAGTGGAATATTTTGTGGCTTTCAGGAAGTGGTTAGTTTTGGTTAATGTATTTAAAATTAGTTGTTTTAGACCAGTAGAATAAAATGTTGTTCTGCAGCTTTAAAACACAATCTCAGCATATGCATCTATGCAAAGCAAACCAAAAACTATTACATATTATTCAACTAGAAAGCTGTGAATAGATCACTCATACCAAGTATTTTGAGAATGTTGTTTGGCAGGATCAATTCAATATAATTACATTAATATAACAAGTGGCAATGATTTATTATAAACATGTTGATGACACTTGAAATCCACCTGTTAACTGCAAAATGGTTTAGGATGGTAAGGTTTCATGCAATATATACCAACATATACTGTATATAGGCTTGGCAAAATTATTTTTTAAATAATTTTGATTGATATCTGCTTATTTTAAGCATTTTTTCACTATTAATTTAAATTTTCACAGTTGCACAAAATTATGGGTTTTAAGTATTTTTAATTTTTATCTATTTAAATTTTCAGCGTTGCAGGAAAATGGGGGGAGTCAGACAATTATTTAATGACAGTAGAAACAGATTCAAAAAGTTAAAGCTATATAACGATTAAAAAATAAACTGTCAACATATACAAAATAAATATCCATAAATCAAACTCTAACAAGTTCTCAGCAACGTTTTTCTTCCTTTGCCTATATATAAATTTTGATTCTGATCATCAATGGAAATATTTTTTCATCAGTTTGTGTGTGTAAGGGGAAATCAATGTTTACTGATAAAAATCTAATCCTCCCAAGCCTATACACATGTTTACCCACCCACTCACCCAATGCTGGACTGTGCTCAAAGATATTTATGGACTGATATCTCACTTAAAAAGAGGATTCTCGAGAATATAAAAATCCACAATGAACAAACAGAAGTGGGAGAAATCTTAATGGTGATGCATTTGAAGGGATAAAATACTGCTGGCATTACCCCTGTGAGTAGTCTCAGTGACACTATGCATGTAAGTTCAGCAGGAAATGGCTATAACAATGTATCTGAACCTTTTATGGTATGTGAATTACAAGAATACAAAATTAATATTTTAGTGACATTTTTATTTTTATAACATAGTATAGATTTATGGCAAATGTAAATGTGTATTTATAGCATCTTAATTTTGTTTCTGTTCTAAGTTTTATGCTTTAAGGAAACAAATATCTATATCTAGATATATATATATATATAATTGAAGTAAACTGTATATTGGTACTATGAACTCAGAATATTTAAATAGTAAAAATCTGTGTCCAATAAAAAGTATTGCAAGAAAAGACCTGATTGTGTTTATTTAAATCATACAGACAGCAGTTATTTTAGCCTCATTTCTTACTTAAGCAAATATGTTAAAACTATATGCTATGATGTCTTCATCTTTTCCATCTGACGTACTTTCAGTGCTGCCAAGGTATGTGAAATATCAGACCTCTTCTATGTTAGTCCCAGAAAGTGTTATTGGTGTTTCTTGTTGTGTGTTGATTCCTTGGTTCTAGTTTTCTCGGTGTTGATTTTGAACGCTACTAATTGTGCATAGGCTTGGAAAGCATTTGTTTTGGCTTTACCGTCTCTATGGATATGGGATAGCAAATTGATGTAATGTGCAAAGTCAAGGTTGTCAGGAATCAGGGCTTGCAGCCAAGCCTGGGACCAGCTAAACACCCTGATTGACCACACTCCCTGACTGGCTGAGAGGCATCACCAGGCTTGCTCTTTAGCCCAGAAGCAGCACCAGGCCAGCGGCTGCTCAACGCTTATGCCTGCCACTGTGATTGCTCCAATACATGCCTTGCTCCTGTTCTGCTCTGTTCCTGACACTGATCTGACCCTTGGCTCTGACTGCGGCTCTGATCCTTGGTACTGTTTCTGGCCTCTGCCTCCAATTCTGACCACTAGACCTGGCCGCCCACACCCCTGTCGGTGACAAAGGTCTTCTAACTTCTGTGTAAAAGTTCATTGTATGCCCCTGGGTTATTCATAGAATCATAAGATTAAAAAGGATTGCAAGGATCATCTAGTCTAAACCCCTGCCAATATGCAGGATTTCTTATTTCTAAACCATTCTATAGTCTCTCATTACCTACTTACTACCAGTAAAAAGATCATGGGTTAAATAAGACATCCTTGTCTGATGACAGTAGTAACCTCAAATGGCTTAGTCAGTTAACAGTTATGTATTACTTGGCATGCCATGTTTTCATAGAAGCTCTGAATGAGGTTTACAAATTTCTGATGGATTCCATAGTGGTTTAGCAACTTCCATAAAACTGTTCTTTCCACTGTATCAAAGGCTTTTGGAAATCTATAAAATTAATGTAAAGTGGTGACTGTTATTCGATTGGCAGTTCTGTGATGATACACAGGATTATTATTTGATCTATACATACATAAAAATATTAAAGCCAGAACAGCAATAGCCAGACATGCCTTTGTAACTTGAAAGTGGATCTGAAGAAACAGACTTAGTCTCCAAATGAAACTTTGAATATTGAATACCATTCAAGAGTTGGTTTTACTATACAGCACTGAAACTTGGAGACTTATTAAACCTTATTATCTAAGCTCCAAGTTTCCATAAACAACTGCCTTAGACAAATTTTCAATATTAGATGGCCAAAAAAAGCCACAAATGAAGAATTATGGAGAAGCAAAACCTATGGGACAGGAAATTACAGAACAAAAATAGAGATAGCTAGGACATATATGGAGATAAGACCTGCATAACATAACACAGGCATTGGACTGGAATCTCCAGGGCAAGAGGTGACGAGGTAGACCAAGGATAACATGGAAAAGCACAACTGAAGCAGAACTGAAAGCTATCAAATTGACATGGGAAGAAGCTGAGATTGCATCAAGAGACTGTCAAAGATAGAAGGCAGTGAAGGCCCTATGTTCTGTATGGAAGGTAAAGACCTAATTTCAGTCAGGTTAAGTGACTTGCCCATGATCAGCTCCCTATATAAGTAGAAGAGCCAAAAATAAAACTTGGAAGTGCACATTCTAACCACTACATGGTACTCCTTCCCTTATAGGTTTCAATCCTGCTCCTACATTCCAGCAATACCAGTATAAAATACCTACAATATTTCCATTGGAAGCCCTTATTTTCCTGTCTAGGAAACGTTAGAGAATTCAACTGCTATCCCAGACTTTTCTTTCCTTAAATAATGTCTCAAAACAAAATTACCTTTATAGTCAACATGACATTAGTCAGTAATGAGGACTGCCTACTTCTCTGTGTTTGTCCAGTGCCTAGCATTGGACAATGGGTCCATTTTTGGTCAGCCCTTATGCTCTACCAGAATAAACACGATAAAAGTGTGTTTCAGAAATAACATTTTAGCCTATGGCATCAGGACTGCAGTGCTTTACACAAGTACACGTTTCATTTATTCAGTAACTGTATTTTCAGAATGTGCTCCCATGTGGTTATTAACATGAACATTCATGTTTATTGGTTATAAAAGGGAAAATGACTGCAAAATACACAAGGCTAGGAAACCCCTTTTTCAAATGAAAGTGAAACCTGGTCAGACATGCCAAACCTGCAGAAAACCACTGCAATTGAGCTTGGTTTTGGCTTAATTGGCTTGTGAGTTGCTTGTTGGCTAGTTTTTGGCTCATAGCTCCTTGCTTGTTTGGCTTGTAGCATCTTTTTTGTGATCAGCGCCCGGCAAGCGGGGGGGAGGGAAGCGGGGGGAAGAAGCGGAGAGAGTCAGGGGTGCACAGTGGGCCCACCAAAGTCCCAGACTGCAGGGGGGGTGGAATCTAGTCACATAGAATGTTGGGTTCTTAGTAGGGTTACCATATTTTAATTTTTAAAAAGAAGGACACTCCATGGGGCCCCGGCCCTGCCCCAACTCCGCCCCTTCCCCGCCCCTGGCCCACCCCAACTCCGCCCCCAGCCCCGCCCCAACTCTGCCCCCTCCCCTGAACGCTCTGCCCCCTGCTCCTCCCCCTCCCCTGCTTCCTGCGAATCAAATGTTTGCGGGAAGCCTGAAACAGGGAGGCAGCAGGTAAGCTGGGGCGGGGTGCGGCCCAGCTCAGTCCGGCCCCCCTGGCCGAGCGGCTCCCTTTGGCGGCCGGCCGGCCCAGGCCAAGAGGCTCTGGCCTCGGTGTCTCCCGCCCAGCTGAGGCCCCGGCCCCTGGCCAAGTGCCCGCACCCCCAGCCGAGCACCGCACCGGCCCCCGGCCAAGTGCCCACGCTCCTGGCCCGGCCCCCGGCCCAGCACCGCGCTGGCCCCCGGCCCAGCACCACGCTGACCCCGGTCCCGGCCCCCGGCCAAGTGCCCGTGCCCCAGGCCCAGCACCGCGCCCCCGGCTGAGCACCGTGCCGGTCCCGGCCCCCGGCCAAGTGCCCGCACCCCCGGCCGAGCACCGCGCCAGCCCCCGGCCAAGTGCCTGCGCTCCCAGCCCAACCCCCGGCCAAGTGCCTGTACCCCAGGCCCAGCACCGCGCCCCCGGCCAAGCACCGTGCCGGTCCTGGCCCCGGCCCGCGGCCAAGTGCCAGCACCCCCGGGCGAGCACCACGCCGGTCCCAACCCCGGCCAAGTGCCCGCGCCCCCGGCCCAGCCCCCGGCCGAGCGCCCGTGCCGGTCCCTGGACAAGTGCCTGCGCCCCCGGCCCAGCACCGCGCCGGCCCCACACCCCCGGCCCCGGCCGAGCACCACGCCGAGCCCGGTCCCGGCCAAGTGCCTGCGCCCCCGACCCGGCCCCCGGGGCGGCCCAGCTCCGCGCTGGCCCCGTGCCCCCGGCCCCAGTCCCTCCCGAGCACCGCGCTGGCCCCTGCCCCCGCACCGCCGCGCCCTACCTCCCTATTTTCCCGGACATGTCCGGCTTTTTGGGATTTCCCCCTGGACGGGTATTTGAGGCCCAAAAAGCCGGACATGTCCAGGAAAATCCGGACGTATCGTAACCCTAGTTCTTAGGGATTCGCTTGTTTTGGCCTTGTTTTAACATGGGCTTAACTTGATTTTTGGCTTATTGTGAAAGTCGGGATGCTTATTTACCATGTGAAAATTGACAACTGTGAACCTGGGGGGGAGTGTCCCACAAACAGTGCCAGGCTCTGTGCTGGTTTCAGCTTGCACTTGAGTGACCCACAGACGGTGGCAGGCTGTGTGTAACTGTGTGCGACGCACAGAGCCTGCCAGGCTGTGTGGGATTGCGTGGGACCCGCGCGCAGACCGTGCCACTGCCAGCCACGCTGTCACCTGCAGCCCGAGCCCGACGCCCAGCCAGCCCTTTCCCCTATGCCAGAAACTGGGCTGCAGCCAGTGCCCGGCCTCGGTGAGGCAGGGTACGGTCCCCGCCCGTCTCCACACGCCGCCGCTGGGGAGACTGGAGCCCGGGCGCCCCACCCAGCAGGGCGGCCCCACTCACGTGACCCGCAGTTCCCTGCCTTAGCAACCGCCCGGCGCGGCGGCTGTCGCGGGGCCGGGGCTCTGCGCTCGCCATGCCCCCGCGCGCGCTGGTGACGCTCCGGTTCGGCCCCTACCGGAGCTGCGGGGTGTTGGAGCACAGGCCCTTCCGCCTGCAGGGCCTGCAAGGTGCGTGGGCGGCTCCCCCGGCCAGGCAGGGACCCAAGTCCGGCCCAGGCACTTAGCGGGACTGATGGGGGTGGTCAGCTCTTACTTCCCCCCGCTCCTCCGCGCTCCTGCGCCAGTGTGGGGAGGGGGAGCCGAGGGGTCCGCGACCCGCCCCTGCCCACGCCTCGCGCAGCAGCTTTCACACGGAGCCTGCTTTAGGCGTTAACCTCGGTTACAAAGGTGGCGGGAGATCCCCGCCGCCCGCGGGGCAGTGCCAGCCCTAGGCGCCTATTTAAACCTCTGCGGGGCCTCCCCGTCACGTCAGCCGCTTCTCCGCACACCCCTGAAGTGCTCGGTCCCGAGTTAGGGTCAGATCTTCGCAGTTGCTCTCCCTTATCTATCCCGTGTACGGGCACCAGCCGCGCTGCCCGAGGAAATGGGATAAGGACACAGGACAAGCAGCTGCAGCAAAACGTTTCCAACGGGGCGAGAGGAGGAAATGAAATCCCCTGCTGGAAGGCAACTAGAAATCCAGTTAGTTAAAAAGAAGTTGGACTAGGTTCATGTACTAGGTGGATCTGAGGCCCCGGGTCAGTTTCTGGGGTTTTACATCAGCTCTTCCTGTTTCTTTAAAAATGCGTTGTCAGGGATGTAATTATGTTACCTAAGTTGTACAAGTGGTTGCAGGATTGGGGCCGAGATGTCTATCCACAAGGGACTGTCAACATACAAGAGAAGTTTGAAAACCATGAAAAATATTTGTCTAAGTTTTCGGTTATAGTTAACTTACATGTGCTATATAACACTAGATAAACAGTGTTCACATAGAAGTGTGACTTAAGTTGATCATCCTTCAGTAACTATTCCTCAGTTTTAAATACACACCTTCCACATTTCACCTCCACTAAACTTGAAAACAGTGATGGCCATTATAGTTATTTGGTCACTCACTTGAATACAAACACCTGAAAATTACAAGTATACATATATAAATCAAATTTAGAGTGAATATTCCTTTCATCCCTATTAATAAAATACAGCAGCAGCGTTTACATTTTCAGTTCACTGCTTGTAAACACTGAGGATAGTCTGTTTCTATATATGCCAGGGGAAAAAAATGTTTCTGCTTTATTCCTGCAGTTCTTTACACAGTGCAAATGGTTACAAACTACCACTCCAATCATCAGATTTTGTTTTTTGAGGAAGTTAGAATAATGGCTCAGTAGGATTATAACATCTCATAACATCTATGTAATTAATGACAACTGGCTGTCAAGAATAACTTCAATTATTCTCTCCTTTGTTTTATACAGTGATTTATCAGTTGATCTACCAAATACATGTATTTGACATTTAAACTGGCCCTCAAAAATATAACACCTTAATTCAACTAAGGCACATATTAGACCCAGTTCAACCCTCATGTAACTGTTGAAATCAATGCAATTAGGCATGCAATTTCCATTAATGGAAGTTATATAGTGGTTCTCAACCTTTCCTGATTACTGTACCCCTTTCAGGAGTCTGATTTGTCTTGGGTACCCCAAGTTTCACCTCAGTTAAAAACTACTTGCTTACAAAATCAGATATAAAAATACAAAAAAGTGTCACAGCACCCTATTACTGAAAAATAGATTACTTTCTCATTTTGGCTGTATGAAATTTTAGTTTGTACTGACTTCGCTAGTGCTTTTTATGTAGCCTGTTGTAAAACTAGGCAAATATCTAGATGAGTTGATTTACCCCCTGGAAGACCTCTGTGTACCCCTGTTTGAGAACCGCTGTGTTGGAGAACAGAGTATATCTTTAAGTCTGACTTAGTAAGAATGAGTACTTAAAATCCTTTCTAGCTCATAAAGTAAGCAGATATTGGTAAGTTATGTTTATTTCCATGGTTTTTATTCTTATAGTTTTCCAGTTACACAAAAATCCATAAAAAACATAAGCTTTGCTAAGCGTGAAATAAACTTAAATTCTATGTATTTACATAGTTTACATAGATTCATGATAAGATAGCTGTAAAATAAAATACTTGGAAACCAGCAAAGTAATCTTATTTAGTCTTCCTTTTAACAGATCACTGACAACTCACAACAACTAATAGAAAGTAGACTGAAGGATACCTTGAGGCTAAGGGTGAAATTCTGGCTCCACTGTAATCAATGGCAAAACTCCCATTTATTTTAGTGGAGCCAGGATTTCACCCTCAGTACATAGCTGAGACCTCTGAATTGGGAACTGAGCTGGAGATGCTCAGTATATTATGCTTGAGATGTAAATAGTATAAAGGTAGCAAAAGAAGCTTTTAACCCTTTAGTGCAGTGCTGAGAGAAGTAGAGTAGAGCTGTCTATGGCTAGAAGAGTTATGTTTAGCTGTGGGAACATATATTCATTTCAGTGTCCCAAACAAGAGAAGAATTGTAATTAAAATGATTTATATTAATATAGCTGCAAAACTCTTCTCTGATGTACACGAATATTGAGTATTGTTATTTCTATTTACAATAGCTTATACACCAAAAAACCCTCTGCCTATCCACACCTGGAAATGCACCTAAAATAAGTTGTCGTATAATAAATTGTATAGCTATTTATTCTATTGCAATATCTTTATTTAAACAAAAGAAAAAATGAACATTAAGGGTCTGATTCAGCAAACTCTTACTTGTGTATCTTGTGTTTACTAATGTAAAGACGTCCACTGAAATCAGTGGAATGTGTAAGAAACACACATGGGTAAGGATTTTGCAGAATCAGATCCTAAACTAATGAAATTGTTTGAGTATGCCCCTCATTGAGCTCCATGCCTTTCAGAAATTAATTTAGAGGACATTAGATAAATGGTGGAGTGGACAGTACAGAAGTGCAATACCACCTGCTGCAAGTAGTTTATATTTTGTAAATATGAACTTTGTAGAGCTAATTATCACAAATGACCATTAAAACTCTCCAGAAAGCATTCAAAAGTATCTAATGAAGCCTCTCCCAAACTGTCAGACTGCTGGAAACTCAAGGAGCACTACCTTATTAAGTGGACTCCTTGCTGAGACACTTTCTGTAGTTTCGCAAGAAGTTACATTAAAATTCTGTAATCATATTTTTCACAGTTGGCTCTAGTTATGCTAAACTGATTAAACAATGAAGTGGACACATGCCAATACTTAAAAGTCATAACAACTGTAATAGTAATTAGATGCAAAAAATTGATACTTCTCTCTACTTTTCTGAAAGAAACATTGACTGGAACACTGAGCTGAAAAGGACTGTTTTGCATTAGTCTTAATCTTAATATTAGCTCAAACTCTTTTCGTTTTCTACTGATAAGTAATTAATGGTACACTTCTACAGGATTTTGCTTAGACTACCAAAAACACACACGCACATAGCGTAAGATGCCATTTACAAAGCATATGAAGGTCCAACCCAGAACAATACATTAATTATGAATTGCTAGAACTGTATTAATAATCAGTCCTTGTATTTCCTCAGTTTTGCTGAATTTAAGTCAGCACTGTACAATGTGCTGCAACAAACTAGTTCCCTCCTACTTTGTGAAAGCAGGTGGCCAACATGGATCAGTCTGTTCAGAATGGATCTCAAATCGAGTTTTGGAAAAACATACAGAGGACATATTTGGTCAGATTCTCCAACTACTTTAGAAAATCTACAAAATATTAAATTATATTCAGAAATAATTCTCTAAGCACTCTTTCAGAAACAAGATGAATGTGTGCGCCAGTCAACAGTACAGTTAAAGGTTGATTGCCTGCTGCTCCAGTTGCACAATAGCACTGTCTTAACGTTTTATTGGAGATTTCTTTTGAAATTACCTACAAATTAATTGTGTTCCTCATGGCTGTTATGCCAATTAATAGCATATTTAAGTGCATAGCGAGCTTCTTGCCTTTCTTTTAATGCAAGACTATAATTGAGAAAGAGTGGAGTTTTTCAATCAAAGCAGGCCCATTACTATAATAATAGTGAAGCTACAAATTAGAATAGGTAGAATTTTGTGGGTAATCTTGCACAGTGCTTGCCTGCACTGTGTCTTATTATCAGATACTTGCTCTCATGAATTCCAGAATTTAGAAGTACTAAAAGTTCATGGAAAACCAAGCAAATGCTCTTTTTCTGCTCTTTTTGTAGCTGTGTTGCAAGCAGAGGGTCACCAACTTATTCTAGAAAAGATACCAGATTGGAATAATGTAGAACTCATAGTGAATGGAGAGACTGTTTTCCAGTGCAACATTAATGACCTGGACTTTGGTAAGTATAGGAGTTTCTTCACTGTATCTCCTCTTTAAAAGCTATTTAGTTTTGAAATAGTAGCACTTCCTAAGGCATAGTAAAATTTCTGTCAATTTTAACATTAATACTTAGACGTTCTAAAATGCCTTATACATGAGGCATCTTAAAGCGCACAGTAAGAAAAAGGATGGCTCAGTGGCTAGGGCAGTAGCTTGGAGCTTGACGACCCAGAAGAATATCTCTGCTCCATCACAGGCTTGCTGTTTGACCTTAGGTAAGTCACTTAGTCTCTCTGTATGTTAGTTCTCCGTCTATGAAATTAGGAAATAGTACTTTCCTATCTCACAAGGGTATTGTGAAGAAGAACTTCATTAAAGACCTGAAGAAGAGCTGTGTGTTAGCTCAAGGCTTGTTTCTCTCATCAACAGAAGATGGTCCAATAAAAGATATTACTTCACCCACCTTGTCTCTCTGCATTAAAGATTGTGAGGTTCTCAGAGTCAACAGTAATAGGGCCATATAAGTATGATACATAGTTAATTTATCCTCACAGTTATGTGAGGTAGGTAAGATGATATATAACAGGGTCATTTCAGAGTAAAGCTGCATTTGGTGTGGGGCACAGCAGGTTAGGACAAAAGGTGAAGCGTGTCTCAACTGAAACTGCAGGTGGAATTTAGTATACCTGCATCTAATAACCTATACTGGAGTTTGACCAGAACACTAATTAATATTAGAACTGATTGGGAGTTTTCAGCACATGATTTTCTAACAGAAACTGCCCTTTTTGCAAAATTGAAATTTTCCCCATCCAGTTTTGTCAAAATGACACCTCCCTGGTTGCTCACCTGGAAGGTTCTTGCCAATTTCACTTTCAGCCTGCAGGAAGAAAGTGAAATTGGCAAAAGCCTTCCTGGGAGTCTGACTTTTCACCTCAATTTGGGACTTTTTTCCCCAAAAAGCATGAATTTTTTTGCCATGAGGAATTTCCATTTTCCAGCCAGCTCAAATTAACCTCTATCTGTTCAAAAATGTCATAGAATCACTATCGATTACATGTGGCAAGAATTTCAGTTTTGTTATCTGAACGATGTCACTGCCAACAACACTTAATTCCATGCTGGTGCACTGATTAAATACTGGCTTATGGAGAGGAGTGCTATCCATCTACTGAATCATCAGCAGTGTACATCCATTGCCTGCAACATATCTGTATTCTTTGAAGTTCTTCACTCCAAGTACTGAATCCAGTGTCATCAGATTATTCAGCTTACCAAGATCAGTCCTGGTTGTTACTTGTGTAGGATCCCGGGAAAACCCAGATACTACCATAATTTCATGACATCAGGATTTATGATGGTCTGAAGATTTAACCACCTTTTTGGGAATCCTGTCAGATATCACACAAGAGACAGGGTTGAGTTGGGTTCCAGTACTTGAATGGGAGAACTCAAAGGAATATATGAATGCTATGATAAGGAGGAGGAGCATGAGATGAAAATCTATTTACTCTGCATATCCTTTGTAAGTGTTATCTTTCTCCTTTAGGAGGTGATGGCAAATTGGATCCACTATGTGAAGAAGCCAGAATAGCAGTGCTAAATGCCTACTGATTAGCAGGCACATGTTCTCTCACACTGGTTTACTGTAGGCCAAGGGATTATATTACAATGGCATCAGAAATGCCAGGATAAAGGTCGTTCTGTACATTTTCACATCTCTTAGTATTTCTCTGCATAATTTAATAAAATATGGTCATGTCAAATAAACAAGAATGTATTACCTTCTTACAGAATCAACTATATATTCATTTAATCTTAAATATATTACAGATTCATATGTAGTTTCTATATGGTTTTAATAAATTCTTTTAAATTACAACATTGGTATTCTAGAGTTTAGGTTTAAGTCACCTCTTCTTTCAACACATTACATCATCACTGTGTGTAACTATTTCTGCCATGAAGAAAATCTAGGGAGAAGCTTTTCAAGTTAAGACCATCAGTTCAGAGTTAAGGTTAATTTTAAAAGAAACAAAAACATTTGACAGTATGGAAATGTGGTTAAGACACCTAAATGATAATATCTCTGAGCCATAATGCTCTCCTAAGAAAAATCAGAGTCCATACTAAATAGTTAGTTTTATCAGTGACCACAAAACTAGGATCCCATACTCACTCATACAGAAGTTGTGCTGATTCTAGCCTCCTTTGTGAAGTAGTACTTCCTTTGATTTGTTTAAAATCTGATGCCTATTAATTTCTTTGGGTGATCCCTGGATCTTGTGTTATGTGAAGGAATATATAATACTTCCTTATTCACTTTCTCCACACCATTTTATAGACCTCTATTATATCCCCCCTTAGTCGTCTTTTTTCCAAGCTGAACAGTCCCAGTCTTTTTACTCTCTCCTCATATGGAAGCTTTTCCATACTCAATCATTTTTGTTGCCCTTTTCTGTAATTAGACAAAAGCTAGAGTATTTAGCAAACATCCTAAGGGAAGGAAGATGAGAGAATGTTATTATCATGAGGTCAGGGTTAATGTTGTTTGGGTAACCTTAACTGCTTATTAGCATACTTTTAAAATGTTTGTGCTTCTTAAAATTTTAATTCTGAATTTGCTGGCTCTCTAATGCTCTAACTCCAGGGTTTTTTTATCCTTAAGTTATTGATACATACTGTCAACCTTAAGGGAGACAAGGTAAGTGAAGTAATATCTTTTATTGGACCAACTTATGTCCAAAGGTGAAGTGGCCTTAAAATGTGTTGACTACTTATGCTCAAAAATCTATTCCACCTTGTATTTAGCTGTGACATCCTGAGTAGCTTTCCCAGATGTGAAGAAGAGCTCTGTGTAGTTTAAAAATTAGTCTATTTCACCATCAGAGGCTGGTCCAATAAAACACATTACTTCACCCATCTTGTCTCTCTAATATGTTGGGACCAACATGGCTACAACAATACTGCAAGCAACTGTCAACCTTAAGTCCATTTTAACAATTTTGCTCAGGCTAATGCAGTAGTTTGAAAATTATCATTTTGCTGGCATTTTTAATAGCTTATTCAGTTCAGGTCTTGGATACATTTTTCAAAAATGATAAACTGGAAACTGATCACTTCTTTCCTGTGAAACAAGAAGACTCCTTGGGTCAATCTTTGCACCCTAGTGCCACTATTTGAACAAAGGAGTACAGTGGTAGTTACCCTAAAGTAGTTTTAGGTGGTACAACCACAGTTTCTAACAACATGTCTACAGGAAGACAAAAGCTCACCGTTATAGAGCAAGAGATAATCAAACGCTACCCCATAGAACATCTCCTATCAACCATAACCTGCAGGGAGATAGTTTCAATTACAAATGACCAAACTGCATTTACTGCAGCATGGATCTGAAGCAAAGTAATGAAACATTGTCAGAATAATACCATCAGTATGCCCTGCTATGGTCTCTTACTAATAAGACAAGAATGCCAGAGGCATTTAAGAACCCATCTTCAATAAGTGGGAAGAACTAAGCATACCAGTAGCTAAAATTGTGTGAAGCAGGAACTTTATTGTCCCTTCAGAAGACTGAAACAAAATAATAACTTTTTTGCTTTCTTCAAATGGAATGCTTCCTGACTTACTCTCAGAGTAAAAGAGGGAGTAGAAATAGCCTTCTCTATATAATTTTATCTGAGTATTAAAATTAACATTTACACCAATGACAAAGGTGTGTTCTGCACTTAGAAATGGTCATTATTGAATACAAAAGACAAGGACAGAGATTCTCACCCACTCTGGTTTGTATATGCTGAGTAAAGGGACCAGAGCAGCGTAAAGGGCTCTAAAAACCCCAGATAATTCCCCCAGCACAGGAACTGAGGAAGACAGCCACAGATTGTCTTCAGAGGAGTGTTTTCAAGCCCCAGCATAGGGATGTGTCAGCGTGAAGCAGCAGCACATAGCACTGCAGGGATTCTAGATAGCACAGCTGCTCATAGCCAGCCCTCAAGAGCTGTATTAAGTTATGCCAGAGACCATTCCAGCCCCTGGAACAACGCAGAATCAGGAGAGCTCAGTGAAGGCTTAAAACTACTTGAACCCTCCCTCTGGGCAGCAAGTTCTGTGTTGCACCTCTTAGATTGATTGATCTAAATTAATGATTTAAGCCAAAATTAATTAATCTTAATATTGGGAACATTTTATATCCAGGAATGGAAGACTAGGGGCCCATTAAGTTCTCTGTATCTGGAACGCCCATTGAAGTAAAGAAAGAGATATACAGAGAGCTTGAAGGAGTGAGCCCTATTTCTAAACAAATTTAAAAGTTTTTAGTTTATACCAGGGGTGGGCAAACTATGGTCCGTCAGGGCTTTGGATCTGGCCTGTGGGATTGCCACCCCTATGGCGCTGCAGACCCCGCGCCACACCCGGAAGCGGGTAGGAGCCGGGGCAGAGGGCTCCACGCCCTGCCCTCACCTGCAGGCACTGCCCCCAGCAGCTCCCATTGGCCAGGAACGGGGAACCGCAGCCAATTGGAGCTTCGTGGGGGGTACCCACAGGCGAGGGCAGCACGCGGTGCCCTCTGCCCCTCCTCCCCCCAGGGGCCGCAGGGACGTGGTGCCGGCTACTTCCAGGAGCAGTACAGGGCCAGGGCAGGCAGGCAGGTAGGGAGCCTGCCCTGGCCCCAGTGTGGGCCGCTGCCACCCCGGAGCTGTTCCAGGTAAGCAGCACCGGGCCAGAGCCTGTACTCTGAACCCCTCCTGCCCCCACCCCCTGCCCTGAGCCCTGTGCTGCACCCTGATCCCCTTCCTGCACACCGCACCCCCTCCCACACCCTGCACTCTCTCCCACACCCCAACCCCCTGCACCAGCCCTACATTCATGGCCCTGCATGCAATTTCCCCATCCAGATGTGGCTCTCGAGCCAAAAAGTTTGCCCACCCCTGGTTTATACAATACACAAGGACATGACTTCTTTTTAATTTCTTACAAAGAACCTCTCATATTTGAATGAATGTATTAAATCATTCAAAATATTGTACTAAATTCAAAGTTGAATAGAATGCCTCTGATCGATACTGTGATCCTTCAGGAACATGCAGATGTGAATGATTTCAGAAGATACTCACTGTTAAGGAACCCCAAAGTTATTAATTAAACAGTTGGTCAGGAGCTACATTTTTTAGATAAAAACTCATAGTGGGTGGCCTCACCAATAACCTGCTGAGAGTCTCATTCTGCATTCTTTGCATACCCAAATCTAGGGTGAGCAGATGTCCCGATTTTATAGGGACAGTCCCAATTTTGGGGTCTTTTTCTTATATAGGCTCCTATTACCCCCCACCCCCGTCCCGATTTTTCACATTTGCTCTCTGGTCACCCTACCCAAATCTCCCATTGATGCCATGTGGCTATCTCTGCTATTAGCAGCGACTGCTCTCATTGACATTAATAGAAGCTGAGTCTGCTTTTGCCAGGATAGAGTTTTGGGTCTGGAAAGAATGTGGGATAAGAGACTGAATTTTGAATTCAGATAGAGGTAAATCTTCCTTTGGGTTAGAGCAGTGGTTCTCAACCACAGAGCTGTGACCCATGTGACATCTTCGGGGCCATACAGGTAGTATTGGAGGTGGCCCATATAACACATTCCAGGCTGTATATGTGGCCCACAATGGTAAATAGGTTGAGAACCACTAGGTTAGAGTAATATCATCACTGCTCTGCAGCACCTCAAACCAAGAAAAGATTCACTACTATCAGAACGAGTAAGACAAAAACTAAATCCATTGAACCCTTAGGCAGCCTTGTTAGAACTTATTAGTCAGATCTTAGGCCCGATTTGCTTAATTCTGCCCCAGCATGTGTGATGTCTCCTCTACTGTTTTATTGTTACAAAAGGAAAAAATAATGTTTAAAATACAAATTTAAAGTACTACTTTGAGGATTTCAACCCCTCCACCCAAATGTTAGTGGCAATTAGTTGCCATGGTGTCTTTAGATTGCTAAAATCCAGTGCAATAGGATATCCAGCCAAGAGATTTAATGTTTAAAAAAGTTTTAAAGTGGCTACTGTAATTTCAAATCTTCATGTTTAGCATGTCCTATGGTTAGAGCCATATGGGGATGACTGAACAAGGAAATCTTATTTGTAGATTCTCTCTACAGTGACTTCCATACCATCTATTGTGAAAGTCAAATCATAAGGAACACTAAATTGTACCAGTAGGAGCCCAAACTAAATTGCTATGCGGCCTTTATGTCTTGACTAATTGTCTCATTAAGACACATTTCTGATCACTGAAATGGATCTCAAGTATTCTTAATCACTGAAGAAATTGCCATTAGGTGCCTTTCTCCCTTCTGTCCTCAATACTATTTACAATGGAAAACACACAAAGATCCTTGTTGATTGCAGCCCCTGTGTTGCACAGTTGGCAGTCAAGTGGTACTAATGGCAGAATAACACAATATAACTAAAATAGTTTGCCTATTAGAGTAATAATCTTGTATAAGATGATTATGCTGTATTGCATGATTTTCTTTATACTTTACCCATGCTTCCAAAAATCTGACTATTTTCCAGTAATTTTTTAACATGTGGAAAGGTGGGAACAACCAAACTGTTGGATTTCACATATTTGTAGTTCTGAAAGAACTTAAAGACATTTCATAAGTTCTTAACATTTGGTAAATAAAGGATTAAAACAACTGCAGCAAGCATAGATCACAAAAGGGCTATGGTTATGTGGTACCCATGCCATTCCTTTTGCAGAATGGACACTAGGAGAGCAAATAATCTGAGTCTTCAGTCTCTGATGGGTGTGTGATGTTTTTATCTATAAAGCATTACATAGAATGTGCACCCGAGCTCCCATTTAAAAAAGTGTAATCTAGCATCACACATTTGCACTGTTAGGTCAAAGTCCTGGCTATTATTTCCAGTGGCTGCATGAACCATGCCTTGATACAACACATTTTATTTGCAAGATCTAAGAACTGCCATGAGCAGTTTTAGTGCATATATGACAGGATGAAAAAGAGAGCGACGCTCTGCAGGGAGAGTAGCCAAATGGATAAAGCACTGGTCTGGTGTGCAGGAGACTTGGATTCTATTCCTGGCTCTGCAACTAGCTTGCTGTGAGACTTTGGGCAGGTCATGTCACCTCCCTGTGCCTCAGTTTCACAGTCTGTAAAACAGGGATAATGTCACAGCTGTCCTTTGTAAAGTGCTTTGAGGTCTACTGATGGAAAGTGCTATATAAGAGCTAAGTACACTTCTACCCCGATATAACGCGACCCGATATAACATGAATTCGGATATAATGCGGTAAAGCAGCACTCCAGCGGATCAAAGCAAGTTCGATATAACGCGGTTTCACTTATAACGCGGTAAGATTTTTTGGCTCCCGAGGACAGCGTTATATCGAGGTAGAGGTGTATCATTATTGTTATTTCACTTCATTTTTTTCAGGCTGTGAATTCTCAGGACTCTATCACAGCCATGGCAAGAATAACCACTGGTAAAAGAGTGTAATTTAATGGAATTCAATGACATGGAGAGGACTAGCAAAAGGCATGTGCACCATTTCATTGAGATTTACGCTACGCATAGGCCTTGTGTAAAGCAGTAAATATCTCCCCACATGGATAAACAGAATATATCTTGTTTGCTCACAAGCCTCTTCTGCTTATTTTATACATTAAAGTTATAGTATCCCCCATGATAATCACTCATTTCCCATAGGTGCCACAGTCTATTATTTACTTGGAAGAATAAAAATAAAAGGCTGATGCCAGCACAGATCTGGGAATACTGTTTAATCAATAAGAGGTTCATCAATGGGTATTAGCCAGGATGGGCAGGGATGCTTAAACATGCTGCCTCTGTTTGCCAGAAGCTGGGAGTGGAAGAAAGGATGGATCACTTGATGATTGCCTATTCTGTTCATTCCCTCTGAAGCATTGACCACTGTCGGAAGACAAGATACTGGAATAGATGGACCATTGGTCTGATCCAGTATAGCTGTTCTCATGTTCTTATAGGGACACTTGTCAGGGTGTTGTATTTTTAAATGGTCTGTTATCTGTTACTAATAGCACCTAACATTATTAAAATCCAAAATAGTAAGAAGTCTCATTTACTTTTCACCATGTATGTTGATTGAATATTTATTTTTTGTGCTGCACTTATCTAGGCAGTGAAACTAGAAAAGGCTGAATGTCAGTTTTATTCTTTTGTTTCTCATGCACTAAACCTCTCTCTCTTTCCCCCTGCCCCATCTGAAATGGAGATAATCCTCACCTACATCATAGGGCTGTTGTGAGGCTTAATTCTTTAATGTTTGTGAAGTGTTTTGAGATTCTCTGATCAAAAGTGCTGTAAAAACACATACTACAGTACTGCAATAATCTGGGTGCAAATACTGCAGGGGAATGTTTAAATAGAAAAGTTCAATTTAGTTTCACAGCTTTTAACCAATGAACAAATGTAAGATTTTTGTGCTTTAACTAATGTATTTGAAGTATCTCTGTAATTGCTAATAATGGTTTAGGGTTATTCTGAGATGCTATATTTAGAATCTTGAGAGCATTCCCTATCAAATTATATCTTTTTTTTTTTTTAACTGGAAAATAACTTAACACAATATAGAAGTCAGATTTTTCTGTTCTGGCAAGGAATATATGATTCAGGATAGCTAATTACGCCAAATAGGCTCATGCAAGAAATGGTGAGCTGCTTTACTAACCTGCCAACTGAATGAAAAAATGTTTAACTTTGTTACCTTGCACAGTATGTTAAAGATAAGGAACTATTTCTCATTCGTACATACATGTATGTGCAGAGGCACTAAACATATACAATGTTATATATACATATGCGTGTTACTGGCAAGGAAATTTGAAGTACAGTTTGAAGTATCATGAATTTGTAAGGTTGGTCATGTGCTTACTGATTAATGATAGGGCATAGAACATACCAGAGAAACTCTGTTTGCTCTCTCTTGGGTTTCATAACAAAGACAGATACCATAAAATTACTACAGTTCTCTGCATAAATATATTTATTGAGCTCATGAACTTTCTAGTAGTGGGTTCACTATAACAAATAGTATTGTATTAGTATGTCTAATAAGCGAATTTCATGGTCTTTGAAACAAGACCTAAAAATAACCACCCCCAGTCTGGAATTTACATCTCTTTTTTTCTCATACAAATGAAGATCACAATAGTGGCACCCAAGAGAAGGGGAAATATCCGAAGAATTTGATGACAATCTCTGCAGGAGCAGTTTTATTTATATGGGACCATATCCTGATATCCATACTTAGGTAGATCTTTCACTGAAGCCAGTGGAAGTTTTGCCTGAGCAAGAGCTTCAGAATTTGACCCATGTATAACAAAAGAAATCTCTTGCCATTATAAAATCTCAGTATATTGTAGTGTAAAGATTCTGGGTTATTGTTAAATAAGAATTGATAGAAATGAGCAAAGATATTTTTCAAATAGCAGTATTCACATTGTAAGAGAAATTAGTTACCCAAACACTGCATAGGAATCTGTCTAGCTACTGTTTGGAACCACTGGAACAGCGTTAAAATGCCACTTCCTCTATTTGATTAGTCAGTACACTATTATCAGAGAAAAAATAATCTGATTTAAAAGCATCAGAAGGCAACACACAGCTTCAGCTCTGAATTATCTCAAACCAGAATTAGAATTGTGTCAACAATAATTTGAGATTTTGACAATACAATACATTTTCTCAGAGTAATTTAACAGTATATGTCATGCAAAAATTCCTATGAAAGGCTACTTGATTAGTAAAGCTGCAAAATATTTATGACTCTTTTGGTACCTTAAGGTGGAAAATAAGGAAATAGCCTTACACCATTTTTGTATTTCACATATGTGTATTTGTCAGGTATATTGCACTGAAAAAAACAGACAAACTCACACAAAGACTCCTTTACAATTGATTGTTAGAATCAGAGAATATCCCAGGAGTCATATGCAACTCAGCCATATTAATAAGATATTTCATGCTTTGAAAAGCTATTCTGCTTCAGTCCAGATGCCAAATTGCTGATCTGATGCCAGCATCTGTGCCATAAAACTCAAGAGCAACTGTCAACTGTTCACAGTGCAACACCACAGACTGAACATTGTAAATATTGTTTAATTAAAAGAGGACTGAATGAAAGTTACATTATTTTAGCACCAAGAACCACCGACACAGGAAGGTTTAACTGCACAAAAATCCAAAAGGGATCAACCTTGTTTGCCCCTCCCTTTTTTTAAATTATTCAAGCACTGCTGTAAATCCTTAATTAATGTATAGTAACAAATATTGCATCTCTAAAATGCCTATTGGGAACAGTTTGTTAAACATTTCTTTCCATTCATTGGGGGTTATGTACCACCATTTTATCCAGTTGTATTCATTATATTGTTTCAAGAAAACATGTTATCTTATTTCATCCTTCTGAATAATAGTATCAACAGAAGTGAAGCTACTCATCTAAGGAATAAGCATAATATAGACTGGAAATTAATGTTAAAAATAACTGGGTTAATAATCAAGTTTCCTTGTAAAGATCTGGCTGATCTACAATAAAATTATACATATACTTAACTGTGAATGAAGATAGTGAAATGACTTACCATAGGTAAAGTATCAGAGACATAATTGCAAATACAGTGGAAATTACCTTTGCAGTGACATACAATATAATCTTCCAAATCCTATGGTATAAGAGTTTGTATCTGACCATTCAGAATTCTCAAGTTATAGATGAGTGATCAATATTTATCTATTGACACTATATAATCAACAGAAATAGCCCCAGACTACCATTCTTTCCCCATGCATAGTTATCACAACTTGTATGCAAGATGAAGAACTTCTTATGTTGTGTTGAAGGGAGGCTTAATAAGGACTTTGTGGATTTCAGATATCCACAATCTCCTGTGTATTGCGGTGGTTGCTTGTGGAGATAAGCAATGTGGAAGTAAATGGTGTGGGTATTGCACATAGTATCTATGGGTACATCTACACTACAGGGTGGAGTCGATTTAAGATACGCAAATTCAGCTACGTGAATAGCATAGCTGAATTCGACGTATCGCAGCCGACTTACCCCGCTGTGAGGACGACGGCAAAATCGACTTCTGCGGCTTTCTGTCGGCGGCGCTTACTCCCACCTCCGCTGGTGGAGTAAGAGCGCCGATTTGGGGATCGATTGTCGCGTCCCAACGGGACGCAATAAATCGATATCCCCGAGAGGTCGATTTCTACCCGCCGATTCAGGCGGGTAGTGTAGATCTAGCCTATGATAAATCCTTACCTTGCGCTAAAACACACAACAACTTAATGCACTGTTGAGGATGCAGGCTTAAAATGCAGAGAGTTACAAAATGAAAAAGTTGAGGTTCCTACAGAAATGGTAACTTAGCCACATATAGTATTGCATTTAATATTGCTACTATTCCTGGTGCTTAGTTAATTGTGTATCATATACGATAACATATATAGGACGTGGGTGCTAAATCAGGAATATCTCCCAACTTATTGACAACATGGAACGTAAAAGCCCTGTGCTTATCTCGAACAAAGTCCAGTTGCTCTGCTAAACCTGAGGAAAACTAGGCCTTTGTCGGGGTGTAGTTTGCCTTTCCACTGGAGGCGGGTGTCTTGTCACTTCCTGTTTACCGAGAGGCATGTCTGGACTGGAACTAGAAGAATTACTCTACCTAAATACACCTACTACTTGGGATAAATGGCCAGTTCCTATCTCTGGAAAGAGCAGACCTATGGAGACTAAGTGGTTCTCAACCAGGACTATGTGTACCTCTGGGGGGTACACAAGGACTTCCAGAGATACATCAACTCATCTAGATCAGTGTTTCTGAATCTGGGGGTAGTGGGATGGGTTTGGGGTGAGGGGTTGCAAGTGTAAGGCTGGTGTTAGGAGGAGGCAAGCAGGGCAACTGCCCAGGGCACCATGCCATGGGGGGGCCCCACGAAGGTAAGTTACATGACTCAGTCTCTGTAAGCAGAAGATGCATGAAGCAGGTACATGAGGGCATATACCCATTTGGAGTTCAGCTTTCAGACTGGCTCAACCATCTGCAATGACAGAAGATTGCTGTCTACTACTCATGGAGCTAACCTACCTTTCAGGTGTCACAGATGTTGCATTTTGGATGTTTATTCTCCCTGTTATGCAGCACCACTGTCAAGCGATGTTCTGTGGACACAAGTAAATTTAAAATCTTCCCTATAGGCTATCCTATAGCCTAGGAGGAGGGTGCACTGGTCCAGGACCCAAAGGTTTTTAATTCACCTCTTTCATACTAACTACTGTTTAGTTTTGATGCACTTCACAAGCCAGGCTACTGAGAATGTCCTCATCTCTCTACCTTAGGAGGGAGGCAAGCTGCATTCTTCCCATTTTACAAATAAGTTAAGAGGTTGCACAAGCTTACTTCTGGCAGAACTCAGGTCTCTACTATGGCACATCCAAGTTTCATCCACAGTGCCTCTCAGACAGCGTGTGCCAAATGTATGTACTTATAATTGTTCTAACCACTAGCCCACACTTCCCTCAGGGCCAGGAACAGAACCCAGGAATACTGTCTTTCAGTCTATCACAGTTTAGCAAATAGTTGAATAACAGCCTGGCAAAAAATGTGTCACATCCCCAGTAGTGGCTGATCCCCATCCCAGTAGATTGAGTGAAAGAGGCTTACACTGTGGAGATGAGGGTCTAAACACTACTGGTGACCTGGGGTGCGAGCATATGTTTGCAGGTGATGGGATTTCGGGTTTTCCCCCTTTTAAACAACTGATTTACTTAATTCACAAAGTAAAGAAAACAAAGTTAAAACTCTTTAATCTGGCAGGTGTTGCACAAATCAGACATTTGAAAATAGATTTCGATTGCTTCCGTCACAGATGGGTAGGTTCAAAGGTTGAGAGGAAATACAGCAATTCCTATAGGTTCTGCTAGTTATTCCTACATTTGCAGGAGTCTAGAAAGTGCCCTTTTTCTGTGGAGAAAGAGAATACTAATCTGCTAGGAGCAAAGTTAGTGGAATACAAATTTCTCCTACTCCTGAACATGGGTAAAGGGACTCAACATATTTATGGGCCACCTAATAGGGTGCGGAACTAACAGGATCCCTGCAATAGAAATTCTGTTTGTGTTTTATTTGAGAAGGTATCTTCAATGATTATTAAAACTGGTCCTGTCTCCCCAACCCACCACCAGAGAGACAAGATCTTAATTTACCTTTAATGACTACATCACTTTTAAATAGCTCAGAAAGCAATTGACCGATGCACTTTATCAATAATTAAACAGCTTTTGAGAAATTCTGCAAAACATTTTCAGTGCAAAGCAACTAACCCAAACACATTTTCCTTTCCTGTATAAATCCCTCTCTCCCCTCCCCCCCAGTTTTTTCATCCTCTCTTTTAGGTAATAAACCACATTTTAAAATAATGGAATAACAAGATTTAAAGCTTCATCTGAACTAAGTGTCAGGAAGTGTTTAAAATCAAAAAGGTTAAAATAAGAAACGGGAAACTAATGTCAAGTGTCAGTATGTGAAAAAAAACGCTCTTTGCTCATTGCAGACAAATATGTTCATTTTGTATTTCAGTCTGCAAGGGATTTCCGCTCTTATTTTTTTCTGAAGACTAAGGAAAGTTAACCGAGTCTGTGTCCTTGATCTTTAATTTTACCCTGTTTCTTAGCCAGAGAATCAGCCTTATATAATCCATGGGCTCCATCAAACCAAAATTCCTGTTGCAATGCAACACCCTACGTGCTGAAATACAAAATGACTGAGGGCGGATAAAATAACACTTAAGACCTTTGATTAAAGTGGGTAGAGATCTCTAGGATTTCAGGCATTGAGATTTAAGGCATTGTAAGACACATGTAATTTCTCTCCTGAATTGGCCTTTGCTACCACTAAATCTAAAGAAGTGGCAGAAGGGGAAACAACGTACACAAGACACCAGACTCAGCTGCAGCGATTTCACTAGTCTACCTGATGCATCTGAAGAAGTGGGTTTTTTTTACCCACGAAAGCTTATGCCCAAATAAATCTGATAGTCTTTAAGGTGCCACCGGACTCCTCGTTGTTTGTGTGGATACAGACTAACATGGCTACCCCCTGGATACTAGTCTACATGTTTTTCTGGTTTTGGAATGAAGTTGGTGTTTGTGAAAAGTGCTGGATCAAGAGTCCAAGACCTGAAACCTTTTGCCTACAGAAAATAGGCGGCCCAGAAATCAACAGTGCAATCTTCCCTTGCCTGACCTGCTGCCATGCCTCATATACCATAGGGACCACTTCAAGGGCCAGGGAAGACCGGTCATTCTTAGCCTCCTCCAACAAAGGTGCCACTGGGGATAGTGGAGTTTTAATAGGTTTTATGGAAGTGCAAATTTTTTTCATCTAAGGATCTCAAAACACTCTACAAAAGGAACTTCAGCACACTCACGAGGTAGGTAGCACTATTTTACAGATGGGAAAACAAACACAGAGGTGTCTTCTGCATGGCCACATAGCATGCAGGTGAAAAAAGCGATACATAAAACCTGAGTGATGAAATCAATTAAGCTCCAGGGGGGTGCAGTGATTTGAACTACAGGTCAAATGAAATGTTTTGGATATTTGTACCTTTAAAAAATAAAATTGAAGTAAGATTTATAGAAGTCATTTTAAGCTGAAACATTGAAATGTTTCAAAAATGCCAAAACAAAATGTTTTAGACTTTTTTGGGTCCCTCTGAAATCAAACAATTCAGTGAATTGACACAAATTCAGTTAACTTCTGCTTCTCCCTCACCCGAGCTAAATGCATCACCCAGCTGTGTGTGTAATGCGAAAGCATGGTGTTGTTCTAGTGAAGATTATCACCATGTTTGCAATATCACTCAAGTAAATAAAGTTTACAGCAGATGTCTAAAGGAAGTCTTTTCTTCCTCCAGTTATTTCAGAGACAAGGTGGATAAGGTAATATCTTTTAAAGAGCTCTGTGTAAGCTCAAAAGTTTGTCTCTCATCAGCAGAAATTGGTCCAATAAAAGATATCTCACCCACCTTGTCTCTCTAATATCCTGGGACCGCCATAGATACAACATTCTAGCTATCTGAACAGACCTGCTACCAAAATGGTTTGTGTCCTCTTTTCAGGATTAATGTGTATATATAGGATTTAGGATACCTTCAGGATTTCATGTGCATACATAGTCTCACACTAGGTTTGCTATTTGACTACATTCTAGTCAAATGTGCCAGTAACAAGTTGGAAAAATCAGGGACTTTTAGCGTACTGAATGACACTTGGATATCATTAGTTTCAAAGAAAGAAAGATAAAAGTTGTTGGGTTTTGCATAGTCTCTTCTCTGGATAGTTCTTGAAAAATCACACACCCTAAAATAAAGATTTTTAGAGGGGTGGGGTTTTTCTGTGTTTTGGGAGTTTGTTGTTTTTAAAATAGATAATCAATCAACAGGCTCTGCCATTTCTTTTTCAGTCATAGATGTTACCTCCCATTGCCTTAGGATGAGTGCAAACAAAGTTTGAAAGGTCCCATCATTCTAAGAAAGTGATTTTCCTTTGTTATGGCAGATTGGTGATGCAGACAACATAGAAGGCAAAGCAGAAAGGACTCATTCAGCTAACACTGTTAAAAATAATCAAACTCTTAATTTTCTTTATTACAGACCAGAAACAAAAAATCCATATCACAGGCTGTTCACCCTAGCAATCTGCTGTGGATACACATGGTGAGAGATCTCACTGGCAAATATGACACACTGGATACATTCTTATGCTGTGGTGGTTTGCATTTTTCCCCTCTTAATTGAGTGAAGAAACACCTTGATATGTCACTTAATAATGACTCGGATTTCAAATGCACAAGATTTGCAGGATGGCGCCTATAATACTTGACCTCTTTCCAAGCACTATACAAATATTAACCACTTCTGTTTTACAGAACAGATATACTAGCCAAAATACTGCATGTATTAACAGCCTTCTGTTTCAAAGTTTTCAGGGAGCCATCTAGCTTATTTCATTTATTTAAAAAAGAGTGGGAAATGTCAACCCTCTGGCTCTCAGTGGAAACTTGAGTTTGGAATTGATGCACAAGCACGCATTTTTAGGAGCCTTCATTCAAGATCCACAAATCTTCTTTTATTCAGAAGTCATGTTCCAGCACCGCAGCAGCATCATATATTAATTAAACTAAAACAGAGCTTGGGCAGTACTGGCAGGATTTTAGCTATTCATTGTCATGCTTTATTGCAAACTGTGAATCTCAACTGAGAGTTTTGAAAGTTTACTGTCCAGTGAGTGGAGCCAACAGCAAACGCCTAAGCAGTAGAGACTCTCTAGGTAAATAACCTTTTTGTACCAAAATGTACTCCCAAGAGACCTCTAACAGCTGTTTAAAAGAAGGCTCTGATAGTTTATAAATCTGCTTTAAATTGGCACAGAGTGATGTACTCATTTAACTGCTCTAATTTTTTTTATTAGGTAAATATTTTATTTTATTTTAACCTCAGTGTCATGCAATTATTTTTAATCAGATTGTTCAAAATCATCTACTCCTTTACTTTTTTCTACCCTATCAAATGGCCCAATTCCTTCCCTTTTACTAAAGTGAAATGACTCCACTGAGGTAGAAAACAGACAGAGAAAGCAGAAAAAATGAGAGATGCCAGCACTTTTATGAATGGGATGCTAATACCAATCCCCAAAGGAGAAACTGTCAAAAAACAGCCATAAGAGAATTTATATATTTTTTACATTCTTGGATGGATTCTTTTTTTAAGCCATAATGCCACAATCTGAAACACAATGAAAATGGAAATCTGTCATTCACTACTTTTATTTCTATGTTAATTTTGTTTTCTACTTTTGTGAATTCAGAGCCATGTGTGCATCTATCACAGAAATGAAGACTGAAATATTTCATGTTGTACTGAGATGGCACACAGAGTACAATAAATAGTCCCACCATTATTTAGCTGCACCCAGTTCTTGCCACTGAAATATACGTTTATAACAGCATTGAAATAACAGTCAGTAGCCACGATCCAATGCAAGACTAATCATGTTCTCAGCTACAGGAATGAACAGGAGACAAATTTGACTAGTTTAAACTTGCAGTAATTTCACAGCATCTATAAAGATTGTTAAACTTCAAAGACTGAATCAACTATAATGTTTCAGAGGTGAGAGGAGAACAAGCAGCCCAATTTAAAAGGGACACTAAGGCTCTTGAATGTACTAAGCTTGGTTTTGAATGCCAGGGATAGGTGAGCATCTCATCACATTGTCCATCTGCTCTGGCAGATGGATCATTCCACTAACCTGCTATCTCGCAGGCAGAGGGGACAGGGGAGGAGATATACACCCATTTGTGATGCTGAAGAAAGCTAGTGTCCTGGTTGTGTTCTTGGCTGAAACTCACAGCTGCAAAGTTAAGTTTTAACAGGGCTACTGCTCACTTTGAGGAGATGATGGACTTTGAAATCTGAAGGACAGTTAAACATCAATCAACTATTTAAGAAAACAGTAGGATAAAGTCTGGGCCATCAATCCTAGTGACAACACAGGCCAAATGGCAGCAGCAGCAGCAGCAACAAAGGGGCAGACCTTATTGCCCAAGGACCAAGCACACCCCAGCGCCGCAGTACACAAAGGCTGAGTAAGCATGCTTTGGACAGGGAATCTAAGATGGGTTGAGGGAAGAATTCCTTCAATTTGCTTCCCAGTGGCTTGATATGATGTGACTGAATAACTGCTTAGCTGCTATCACTGCAGCCCATGGACTGTAGCAGCAACAGGGAGGTACAGTCATGTGGTAGAATCACTGGCCACACTTCCTCTCCAATATATGATGGCTGTGAAGTACCCCATACAGCCTGTGGCCTCCTACCCCGCACAGCTTATTGTTAGGATATAGATATTCAGGCCTGTCTGTAAAGACTTTAAGAATTTAGGTATATGTTTATCATTTAGCTAGTTATAGAGGTATAAAAGAAAGAATCAAAATCACTGTCTGCCTGAGTAAGGGCCTTCTCTCACTGACAGTCTGAGGCCCTGTTCTTAAGAGAATTATGTTACAATATGTTAGGATTGGTTAGATAGATTTCAGTAAAATGACTGGTTAAGGTAGGGTGACCAGATAGCAACTGTGAAAAAAAACAGGACAGGGGTTGGGGGATAATAGGCGCCTATATAAGAAAAAGTCCCCCAAAACGGGACTGTCCCTTTAAAAACGGGACATCTGGTCAGGGCTGGCTCTGGCTTTTTTGCCGCCCCAGGCAAAAAAGCCTCCAGCCGCCCCACCCTCCGGGGAGCATGGCAGGGGAGGGCGGCGAGCCCGGCCACAGCCCCACTCTCCCCGACTGGCTGGAGCACCAGGAGGAGGGCGGAGAGCCCAGCCACGGCCCTGCTCTTCCCGGCCGGCCGGAGCGCCGGGGGGAGGGCGGAGAGCCCGCCACGGCTCCGCTCTTCCTGGCGGCCGTAGCGCCAGGGGGAGAGCGGCGAGCCCGGCCGGGGCTCCGCTCTCCCGGACCAGCCGGATCGCCAGGAGGAGGGCGAAGAGCCCGGCCGCGGCCCCGCTCTCCCCAAACGGCCGGAGCGCTGAGAGGAGGGCGAAGATCCCAGCCGCAGCCCCGCTCTCCCCGGGTGAGCACCGCCCCCCCTCCAGGTGCCGCCCCAAGCACATGCTTGGAGGGCTGGTGCCTGGAGCCGGCCCTGCATCTGGTCACCCTAGGTTAAAGTATAGCTGAGAATATTACTATATAAATTAGGGGCAAACAGGAAGTAAGTTGGGATTCGAAAATAAGGAAAAAGGAACTTAGATTTAAGCTTGCTGGAAGTTCACCTCAATAAACATTGAATTGTTTGCACCTTCGAACTTGAGGTATTATTGCTCTCTGTTCATGTGAGAAGGACCAGGGGAGTGGGACAGTGATGGAATAAGCCCTGTAACACTTACTATGGTGATTCTGCAGCTGTCTGCACCTGCAGGAGGAGAGGGCTGCATGTGGCCCAAGGAAGGGAAGATTCACTGCCACTGCAAGACCTTTAGGGCTGGAAAATAACAGCTAGAGTCCAGCAGAGGGACAAGCCAGCCATAGTTGCCAGAGAAGAGGATGAGTTGTGGTGTTCCTAGGGAGATCAGCAGCTTTCATTATAAAATCTTGCATGTGAAACTAGCTCACCTGAGGTTAGTCTGCCTGCTCCAGATAACTCTCTCTGTAGGCTTCCTTAGAGCTGCTGGCCCAGGGCAGGAAATAAGGTAGAGGAAGCCAGGCTTCTGATACCACTAAATCCTATGCTCTAAGAGAGAACAGGAGACGGGGCAAGCCATGACAAAGCAGGGATCAAATATATTTTCAGTAGCACTCTGGCAGATGGTCTAACATGCAGGGTCTTTGTGGTAAAACTAGCCACTATTTCCCCAGAGGTGCTCCCCAGGGTTTGACTCTGGCCGGTCAGGCTGGCTCTATCAACAGGTGGTTGGTCCCCTGACCCTAACAAGGTCTTCTAAGGACAGCATGTTTTCCTTTCTTTGGCCACAAGAGGTGCCTATGACAGCAGAAGCAGCAGGGGCTTATTACTACCAGGAGAATGAGACAAAACAGAGAGATCAAATATCTAAAATAAACTGACACTGTTTTTCCTTCTGAGCTATCTAGGTATCTATACTGCACTAATGAGTGCCTTACAGGTTAATTAAGTGTTCAGAAGGATCTTCTCTCTCATCTATAGCTTCCCCCCCACACCTCCTCCCTGCTCTGATTCCCCCGTCCCCTCACCTCTTCAATGCCCTCTTTCATTCATCCAGCTTTAAAATGAGGGGTCAGGAAAGAGTCAGTCCAGCTTGAAATGCAAAAGTGAAACTCTGAAGCATAGGACGTAAAATTAGGATGGGTAACATTCTTTGCAACTATCTAATTAGAGCCACATGCAATTATTTTGCCAAGTTGCTGGTCAACATTTTTGTGATTTCACTGCATGTGATTTTGTGTCTTCAAAATGTTTTTTTCTCACAAGGCTTTGAGAACTAATTTTTTTGCAACGCCATGTTGGCATATGAAGTGTGTCTTCATCTGAATACTATTTTGAATTTCAAAACTGGATTATTTATCTGAAAACAGGACTATTTTTTGTATGAACATGAGCCCATTGTCTGCTGAAACTGCATAATGTGCTAACATTAGCATGCAACTCCATTTGCAAGTTGAATCAAGTTAAAAATGTCTGCAAGAAAAAAAGGGATCCTGTTTTCAAGGTAACAATGAAAATTTTTGAAGGTTTTGACTAATTGGACCATTTCCTAAAAAACCCCACAATCAAACTGTCACCAATGTTTTCAGACTTCACTGCAAGCATTTTGTACAGCCCCAGTTTTCACTCTTGGGTATTTGTAATGATTTCAGGTACCTACAGAAACCGAGAAGGAGCACACACATTAAAAACACAAGGTTCTACCTGGCAGCATGTTTCAATCACATCATTTCAGCTTCTATTCCCCTAAGTTTGTAATCATGCTGTATATTAGCTGTTTTAACAGAAGATCGGCCTGGCTGTTGGAAATGGCTAGTTTTTACATCCATATTTCAGATGTCAAGGAAGTCAGTATCTGAGGAGGCCGTTAAAAAAATGAAACAATTACAAGTCAATAAAAACTCAAAAGCCTTGGGTCAGCGAGCAACAGCAAACCCACCAAACTTCAAAAAACAAGAGGCCCAATTCCCTTCTCATATCAGTGTAAATGAAGAGTAACTCCACTGCTGTCAACAGTTACTCCAGCAAAAGTGAAGAGAAGCAGGGTGGAGACTTAGCATTGCACAGAATAGGAAACCATATAGAGAAAACTGACTTTCCATCAAAAGTGAATAAAGGGCCAAATCTTTGTTCCCCTTACCCCAAATGGGCATGAAAGCACCTAGGAGATAGAAAAGCCACATTCTGGCAGTAAAGTGGAAGAATGGGCTTGTCCAGAAGCAGACAACCTGCATAGAAAGACTTTGTACTATTTTCTCTGCCATGATGCTTAGAATTGTGGGCAGCCACAGGAGTGGAAATGGATCCATGCATAACCAGCTGATTTCCTTTAAAGTCCCTTACTATCTTCTGCTTCACTGCCTTGTGCTCTCTCATGTCTCTCCAACTGCTCTGTCAATTGTCCCTTTGTGCTGACTCTCTTCTCTCACTGCCAGCATTCCTCAAGGTTCTGTTCCTGGTCCCGTTATGTCCCACATCTACCCCTCAAACTCATGTGACCCCATAGTTTCAATTCTACATCAGAGACTCCTAAATCTACCTCCCCCCCCCACCATCCCTGACCTCTCCTGTTTTATCCAGTCTAACCAGCCCCAATTTAACAGAAAAATTGAGCTTATCTTTCTGCCTAAACCCTTTCCCCCCTTTCTCCCTGCTTCACTGCTGCAAAGGGCACCCCTATCCTCCAAGACTCTCAGCCTTGGAGTCAAATGTAAACTCCTCTCTCCAGAGGCCATCACCAAAACCTAGCTGGTTCTCTCTCTACTTCATTCCCTCTATGGCTTTGCACCTCCTCACCACCCTCCAATGTATCCAAATGGCCGCTGCTAAAATCATCTTTCTTGTGTGCTGCTAGGATCATATAATTCCCCTCCAATTGCTTCCTCTTGTCACCATGTTCAGGCTTCTTGTCCTCAGCTTCAAAACTCTGCATGACTCCACCTGTGCCCACATCCCTGCTCTAATTATGTATTATCTACTACAGCAATGCTTACCAACCCCCAAAAGAGATTAAGCCCCGTTGTGCTAGGCACGTTGATACACATAAAAAGAGACAGCTCCTGCCCTAAAGAGCTCACACGCTAAGTAGACAAGATAGACAACAAGTGGGAGTCATTATTCCCATTTTACAGAAGGGAAACTGAGGTGCAGAATAGTAAGTGACCTGACCCATGGTCACACAAGTAGCATGTAGCAGCAGAGAACTGAACCACACATTTCTAAACCCCAGTCCAGCAGCTTAGCCACAAGCCCACCTTTCCTCTCCATGTATTCTTATTTCCTTCACTCCACCCTTCTTGCCTCACTATTCCCTTATGCTCCCAGGCTTGTCTTTGGTTTTTCATGCTGCTCCATGAGTCTGAAAATTCCTCATTTCTCCCTCTTCATTCAGAACTCCGAAACTCATTTCTTCCACAGATCATTCCAACATTATCCCACCAGAGCAATGCTACCATACCTCTGTCACTATACATACCAAACCTGCCATGCTCTATGATGGAACCAATCTGCTGGCCATCTAGGGCATTTCCTGTCTGAATGGCCTTCTGTCTACTGCGACTGTAAACTCTTTAGGTCGGGGATCATGTCTCCCAAGTGCCAAGCATACTGTTAGTGCCTACAATAGCTATGTAGAGTTGGTCAAATAATAATGTTGCTTAGAAAAGGAATTTCTTCAATGCAACTTAAGGTGGGAATCGGGTGTCCTGTGACTCCAAGAGGCTAATATACTTTCCCTTAACTCCTCACCCCTTTACTTTTTTCCATTGTTTTGGCCTTATTACTCTCAGAGCAGCCCTATACCTGGAGTTACCTCTTACAGACATTTGTAAAGGTTTTACTCCTTCATGCATTCCCCAGTTTGCCCTACAATGCTTTAGAGAGGAAGATCTACTCACAACATTTTATCTTAGAAAACCAAAAACCAAAATCCTCAATAGTTTTCCCATGTGCTTTTATTTACTCCTTTGGAAGTGGGGTTTTATAACAATGCTGCATGGAGATGGTGGATGGTGTCTCAGAGTCAGAACATCTTTCCTTCAAAGGCCTCCAGGTTGAAAACTGTGTCCAGGAATCTCCGGAGCGACACCAGGTGAGCATTCTTGTTACCCGTGGCGGGAGCAGCGGCTGGTTCTCGGCCAACATACCTTTGTAACACAAGAGACAATGGGGTAGACAACAGCGAGGAGAGAAGAGACAGAACTCTAAAACTAACAAGGATGCGTACATGCAATGTAGACAGAATATACTGCTAAACAACAGCTTTAGACAACATGCAATGTAAGACAGGAAAACTCTCCTGTCTTTTGCCCATGAGAGACTTGCTCTCATGCCTCCAGTTCTAGCTCCACTGGAGATTTGAAGGGATATTGCAAGTTTCTGGTTATAGAGCAGACTGTCAGCTGGTGTAGATCAGCATAGTTCACTGGCTTCAACAAAGCTATGACAATTTCACCAGCTGAGGACCTGGCCTAACAGATCAATTTGATGTCTGGGTCTATATGAGTGGAGGAAGGGGTGGCTTTCACTAATTAGATAGGCTGCTATTGGTGAGGAAGGGACCAGAATCTGGATTATTCTTGCACCAATCTCCCTACAGTGATATAGAAGCAAACAGGCTGGAAAAATAATTGTGAAGGAAGCTTAGTGGCTCAGATATTGTTCCATTCAATGGTTGTTTCCTCCAGAGATGCACAATTTGGAATGAGATTTTTAGAAGGGAAAAGTAGCCCATTCAGAAGTACAAAAGATAAACATAAGGCATGAAAGTAGGATAGGGCCAAACAATATAGACAGTGATGAAGAGGGTGTTGGCTTGATAAATTGCTTTGGATTTTTATTTAACTAAAAATGAAGTCACCTGTTAGACTCTGGTTTGGGATGATCCCCAGGCTCTCTCTATTTACAATAGCAGGCATGGTTAGAATGTATTGCTGTACTGTTTATGTATTGACCCACCATAGTAGGTGAGCAATGCAGGTGCAGACCAACCAGAGCAAGGGAGTTTGGTGTGGACCACACATTGGGAACATAAAGACCAGGTTGAAACAGAAGGAGCAGGGCGATGGAAGCCCCCAAAATCAGACCTTTCAAGGTCTGTGGAGTTTGACTTTTCTGTACATGCATCACCCCATTTCAAAGTAACAAACCAGTATGAAGCCTGGAAGGCAGATCATACCCATGATGCAAAGAAAACACGAAAGTAAGTTTCATACCATATGGGCCGAGTGTGATTAACAATGGTGCGGAAACGAGGTTTGACGTAGTCATAGTAGCCAATGTTCTTGTGCTCTTCCTGACACCAAACTAAGTCAGCTCCAGGATATTTCTCAAGCTCTTCCTTTACCAGATCAAAGGGGAATGGAGAGATCTAAAGAGATAATACACTGAAAACAAATGGCAATGCTTTCTTTTACATGGACAGATATCACGTAAAGCAAGGTTGTCGCTGGCAAATATTGGGCACTACAATTGTTGTTATCCATTTACTACTAAGCTACCTAGTACCTGTATGTTCTTGTAAAAGATTTACTCTGCTAGAATGAAGTGCAATAAAAGTAACTACAATGTAACCTCCACTCTAAATTAAAAGACAAATAACCACATTCTGCAACGTCACGGTACTCACTACCATTGGGAACAGCAAGTATAATAGCACACTTTTCTGCTACTCTGTAGTATAGTTGTTATGCACAGGGCTTCAGGGAAAATGTCTTCTGTAGCGCTGAATTCTTTGGGAAAACTAGAGAGCTGTACTATTTGGTCATTCTTGGCATACATGACTGTTTTCAAGCCACACTTTGATCTAGCAGATTGAGCATGGAGCTAGGAGCCAGAAGCTACCAAATTCTAATCCTGGCTCTGCCACCACTGATTTGCTATACAGCCAAGGCATTTAACCTCTCTGGGTCTCATTATCACTACAATAAAGATAGGAAAACTAGTCCTTCCCTAGCTGACAAGGGGCTTGTGAGGAACAGTTGATGTCTTGGAAGATATAACATGCTATACAAATGTTAAGCATGATCATTATCATCATGTCTTGCAACTGCTAATGATTTAAAAGCTGACTCAGTCACAGTCCTTGGTTGAGACTCTTCCCAAAGTCTGAGTTTTCAATGAGGTTCAGGGCACTCACCTGCTCCAACCTAGTTATAGCCACTTGTTTCTCCAAATCTTGATTCTTTCTCTCTTTAATGAGATCGTAGTACACCTTCCCTGTGCAGAAAACCACCCGCTTAACCTCATTCGGTGCGTGTGCTGCAGCCCCATCCTCAGGAATCACACGTCTGAAACTGGTACCTAGTCATACCAAAAATGAAAATAAAAATGCATTCCTCTAGTGATGGTCACATTCAGTCAAGAAATTCTACTGAGGCCGGCCCAATCTTGACTGATCCACAGAGTAATTGTCACAGTGCTCTGTACCCAAGAGACTATCATCCCATCCTCTGTATTCCTAGATCTTTTCAGATGCCAGGTTTTGACATAGGTTATTTAAATACAATTCTGTTTAAAGAGGGAGCCCATTAAAGGGTTTCTGATAAACAGCTCTTCACAACTTAATGGGAAGGAGGACTTCAAGACTGGTATCTTTCTTGGCATGCCCTGGTACTAGGCTCACGTTATCACAGTTCAAGGAAACTGCACCTGTATTTCCCCTCAGTGGTCCAGCAAGGGCACCCACTCTCGTGCTTTCAGCACCCCAGCCATTGCCTTCCTTGGGTGGAGACCCCCTCTCACCTTCTGATGAGGGTATTTCCAGGCTGCACAGTTCCCTGCCTTCACTGTTTTATTCCCAGGAAAGACAGGCTACCCAAGCACTTCTGCTTGCTTTCTCTTCAGAGACAGTTAACAGTGTGACTACCCACAATCACAGATACCACACAGCTCTTTCTATGCAAGCCTATTTTATTCTTGAGGTAAAAGCACTTCAGAAAAACAACAGAACCTACGCACATGCTAATAAGCTTACCTGAGATCCCCCTCTCACTCTGATAAGGGTTCTGGTTGGTGACAAGTCCTTCCAACCCTTCCCTAAGAACTGAAGCTCACCTTGGACCAGGGGTTCTGTCTGTTTGTTGGACCAGAAAGGTGACCCTGAACCAGTTTAAAACCAGGCTATTTATCAAAAATACTTTCTTTATCTATTGGTCCCTGGAGAATCCAGTTTGAATTAGTATACACAGACCTCTCAAGGGGATGGAATTTCTCTGAGGCTGTTACAACATGAGTGAATTTACCTAATCACCTCTTGCTGTTCTCCTATGTACCCTTCCAATGGAAGTATCCAGTCCCTCAGTAACACACAGATGATTGCATTTGTAATGCAATGCACTCCAAAGATATTAAAAACTCAATTCAATAAGGTTTGTCCAGGATATAACCGGATATTGTTAGTCTGTCACATACATCACCTGTGTTAGAACCTGTGGTTTTGGTGTTGAGGAGCTGGTTTAATAGCACTGCATAGCTGACTTAGATATATTTTTAACAACTAAACATGCCACCTAAAAAACGTCTTATTTCCAAAATAATCTTAGCTACAGAATTAAGTAAATACCTTCTAGAAAGCCTGCAAGCATGCTTGGTATATGCCATAAATTTGCTTTTCATTCCAGTAAAATAGGTTTTTAAAAAGATGTGTTTGTATATTTATTACACCAGCAAAAACCTTCAAGTAGCCAGAATGGATGGCTATAATGGAGCTTCTATTATGTAAGCAAGTACATAACTAACATCTTTGTTGTACTGTGTGATCAAGACCTTCAGTTTGAGACATTAAAACAGAATTATCCCAAAAGAAGAATTAATACGGTACTTGGCATATAGCTTTGAGTACCGGGATACAATTTAGACTGCTTATCATGAAGGACTTCCTGACAGTGGGATGTATTTTCCCTGTGGAACAATCTCCCAAGAGAATAGGTAGAAGCCCTTTTGCTTGGGACACAAAGCTAGAATGTGCAATAGGGAGTAATTCTAGATGGTCTAATAGGTCTCATCCATCGCTCGCTTCTATGATTGATATAGAAATAGTTTTAATCAGCCAACTGTGAGGTTGCAAATAGCAGCATGACCTCCAAGTCTGAACCAACACAACACACCCACTTATCAGGAGAATAAATGTGTCATTCATCTTAGGGAGTAAAACAGGCATAAATGCATGAAAGAAAAACTGATTTATGTCTGAATTATCCAGTCTGACTGAGAACCAGAGTTCATCATTAAAGACGACTCAGAATCAGTGCTTTATTGGGTTAGCTAGAGTTAGACTCCTCAGCCTTCACAGATATAAAAGAGAGTCATCTACAGCAGTAACACAAGTACATCTGAATTAGCAATTAACTAGGAGCTTTGGCCGCTCTTGTGTGCTAACGTAAAATAGATGGGGAACCCAGGAAACTAAGAGTGGACAGCATATAAGGGAACCAGACCACAATTATTAATGAATCCTGAATTTCATTAGTGTGATGTTTCCAGACTGACTAATTCTAAGGGCTACAACACAATCAAATCCAGGAAAATCCCTTTGATGATCAGCACTGCATTCATACAAAGGACACACTGTCTTTTCCTAGTGACAATCTCCTCAAGAAGAAGAGAATAGAACAAAATTGAAACCAAGCAAATATTAAATGGCAACAAATGCTTCATTACCATGGAGGTTGGTGCAAATGACACAAAGGTTACAAACCTAAGCTCTAAGGAGATGAAAATCTGACTAATAATTCTTCCTTTAAACACAGTGCTAGAATACCAGTGTGCCCAAGGACTCAGCCTTAGGCAGAGGGCCCTGCTCTTTTGTTTACACTTCCTGATCACTCAGCTATTCTGCACCTCTGCCACTGGGTGGCAAATTCACACCCTCTTTCCTTTTTTCCTGGCTGTATGGAGATGGTGGGCTTGCCGCCATTGCTTCCTGGTGCTGTCCAGCACAAAGAGCAAAGGTTCAGACTGTCAAGCACTGACTTAACCTCTCACTTTTACTAGCTAGGATCTTGCTTTAGGTTAGCAGTGGGATAAGGCAGGCCCAGAACTGGGAGTGGAAGGAAGTGACAAGTCAATGGAACCAGTACCACTCCTGCAAAGGGAAGCAAGGGGGAATGATTTAAAACCAAGGAGTTGTCAAAAGCAGTACAAAGAACATTTCAACTTTTTAAATGAAGACAAGTGATGAAAATGGATCCCTACAACCTTAGGAGGATGGGAAGATCTCTGCAGAGAGATGAACGCCACCCTCCACCCCACCCTCCCATTAAGAGAACAATTGGCCATGAGATATGCCACTAGATACTGAAACTGAAGTCTAAGAATTCTCATTATTTGGATGCAGATTATTTTGGCACAGAATTATATTTCCAAATCCAGGCCAGATCTCTCCCACCCCTGCACACAGCAACTCCTAGGGAAGTCAGTCAATGAGAGGTGCATGCGAGATGCTCAAGGTGATGTTAGCTCTCTCTCTGGACTGGATACTCAGCATTCTGAATATATAGTTTGGCATGCTGACTGCATACAGATGCTTGCGAGTTCACGACATTTGTAACTTGACCTACCAGATACCATTTCGTCAAAACTGGATTTAGCTTCAGGATGTCTCAGCAGCGACTTGGGTGTAAAGATAATAAGCTGTAAAATACAGATTGTTACAACTCTCAGAAGCTGCTGCTTGATCTACTGCCTGCTGTACATACACAATATTCTTCTTGACACACAAATGGATACTGCATGGGGTACTCTATCACAGATTCTTAATGGGGTTTGGGAATAAAATTAAACAGTGAAAAAAAAATCTATTTTTTTGAAACTTATTAGACACAAGGAATCTCTATGGCTTGGATTTTCAAAAAGCCCCAGAGCAACCAGGCACCCAACTCCTACTGAATACCCTAGCTCCTTAGGGTCCTTTGAAAGTCCCAGCCTACATAACTATTGACCTCTGAGGAAACAAAAAATTAGTGTGAATTATAAATTTTTGAGCTGGACTATGGTAGAGAACCATCAGAAAAACCTCTTGCACTTTTGTTTAATGATAAACATCCAACTAGTGTATTTTAGGCTTCAAATTGTATAGAATCCAAATTGCTTCAGAAACTTGCATTGAGATTCCTTAAAAACACTTGTGGTATTCAGTGCTCATGGGATGGCATCAAACAAAGCTTAAGTCACATTAGGATCTGGTGTAACTCAAGACAATTGCCCTTGGAAAGGGTCTCATACTTAGCACAAATCTTCCCAGAGTGGAGAAGTAATTAGGTGTGTGCTAACTTGGCCTTAAACCTGAACTAGAGAGGATGAGAATCTCAAAATGAATGAGTGCTTAGACAAGCCCTTTGTCAACTGGACCATAAGGGCATCAAAACTTAATTATATAGAGACTAGGTTCAACTTCATCTTTAATGCCTTGTCTACATTGTGGTTTTAGCGACCAGTATAGCTATAACAAAGCAAATCCCTAATGCAGATGCAATGCTAAGATATGAATTGTGATATACTATACAGTTTACCCCAGTTGAAATGTGGACTACCCTGCACCAGAGCAAGTCGTGATTTACATCAGAGAAGCACATTAGCTTTAAGTGTCTGTAAGAGTGACAAAAATCATTGCAGATAAGGCTAATAAGAGCCTGTTTTGCAGAAGGTAGCCTTCTTTTGTGCACAAACACACACACTTTTCAAGCACTGGTACCTATGTCCGTAGGTGACAGAATTTACAAAAGCCATTTGAGCAACACCCAGGCATTAGTACTAAAAAAAGCATGAAGGTGGGCATCTGTATGGACAAAAGGAAGCTAGGCTAAAAACCAGGCCTTACAATTCTAGAAAGCAATGCTGAGATTTCATTAATCACGTCTTCGTCTCCAATTTGAGTTTCAGTGAGAAATACTAAAATGCACACATCTTCCATTCAGTCGTATGTTATATACAAACAAAACCCTGCATGCAAGTGGTTTAGTATTATAATTAGACAACAGTATCAATTAAGCTACTTACTGGTTTTCTGAATGGCAGCAAGATCTGTCTTCTGAGGACATGAAAATAATTGGCTGGAGTTGAACAATTCACCACAATCCAGTTGCATTCATAGAGCTGGGAAACTTCAAAGTCTGCACTGAACTCCTAATGAAGACAATAAAGGCATCAGAAAAGCGGCCTCCTTTCTCTTCCTCCAAACTCTGCCCCCAATTCACTTTTTTAGGCTCTAATATGTTATGCATTTTGGGGCACAAGAAAAGAACTATAGTAACCTTGGACGCACTTACCACTACCAGTGAGTAAAACTGCAGACTCTCCATTCTTGAACTTCAAGATTGGTCTCCCACACTTACCTGATCAAGAGCTCGGCAGGCTTTGGATCATAATCACTATGTACACCCAACCCTAAAGACAAGGAAACCAGCATGCTCCCGTTTCCTACTCCCTATAGTCCCCTTTCCTGAAAGCCTCATCAGTAGATCTCTTTTCTTAATGTTTTGTTGTATATAGATAAGTGCCCCAGCAACTCAATGTCGTCTCTTTCTCAAGTCAAACTTTCTCCCAAGCTTTACTTCACCTCAAAATGTATCTTTAAAGCAATGGTTCTTAACCTGGGGTGCGAGATGCCCTTTCTGGGGGTGCAAGACATGCACAGGCATGGAAGTACAACTACTTTGTTTCATCAAACCTATGTATTTATTAACATTTATTATTATAATTTTTTAATGATTACTGTATTCTTAATTTTACTGTGAAATTAAAATAAATAATTCTCTTTCATTCTATAGTTATGATATATCTAGGTTTAAAGAACTGATCTACTTCAATGATTTTTGATAAGGGGGGGGGTGCAGGCTGCAGTAAAGGTTAAGAACCACTGCTTTAAAGGGACAGTCAAGTAGGAAAATAAAATCACACTTGGATCTGAAAATGTTGTACCTATTATTGTTACAAATCATGCGTATGATTATTCTAACAGAAAGACTAGAGCAGGGGTCGGCAACCTTTCAGAAGTGGTGTGTCGAGTCTTCATTTATTCATTCTAATTTAAGGTTTTGCGTGCCAGTACTATATTTTAACGTTTTTAGAAGGTCTCTTTCTATAAATCTATAATATATAACTAAACTATTGTTGTATGTAAAGTAAATAAGGTTTTTAAAATGTTTAAGAAGCTTCATTTTAAATTAAACTAAAAAGCAGAGGCCCCCAGACCGGTGGCCAGGACCTGGACAGTGTGAGTGCCACTGAAAATCAGCTTGCGTGCCACCTTCGGCACATGTGCCATAGGTTGCCTACCCCTGGACTGGTAACAACATGTAGGCAGGTGATGAACTGTGATCATGGAGATTGCTATTAGTCAGCTTATTACATCTACCAATTGTGCACACAGCTAACCCATACTAAAACATCCTATTATTATCATCCATGCAGCTGAAAGTGCCATTAAGGTTTCCCATAACTTTTTATAAGACCCTATTTTCAGTTGTTTAGAATTTTGCCAAACTTTAACAGTTTGTGCTAAATGTTTCCATGCTGGGCGTCTGCCTCAGGCTGGTTGAGTTATTTATTTATTTTAATTTCAGCCAAAACAGTTGAGCCATTCCTAAGAAAGAAACTAGGGGAAAATGTTTTCCCCATGTTAAAAAATGCTGGCAACCTTTCTTTTGAACAGCTCAAACACAGTATGCTGTGGAGCGGGGACTTCATATTTGGTAGGAGGGTGGCCTTTGTTTAAGGGATGCTAGTCCTGTAAAAATTTGCCAAATTTGCCAAGATACAAGCTTTTGAAAAGAAAAAAAAAATCAGTTTACACATGCTTGTCTTTAGCATTTAGCAGCCAAAATGTCAGAGGATTCCATCCTCACCGAGTGTGCTCCATTCCCTCACAGCTCCTTATCTGACCAGACTGCATATGCACCATCCCCACATAGTGACTGAGCATGCTCTACCCCAAGGCCACAAGGACAAAGCCAGACTTTCCCTATAACTGCTGCTCCCAGCACAAGTGGGACTGAGCACTGGAAAAAAAGTTATCTACCTTTCCATAACTGCTGTTCTTCAAAGTGCGTTGCACATGTCTATTCCACTATAGGTACGTGTGCGCCTCATGCACAGTTGTTGGAGATTTTCCCCTTAACAGTACCCACTGGAGCAACATCAGCACCCTCTGGTGCCTTGCGCCACTGCAGGTATCAAGGACTGCACTGCCCCGACCCCTCTCAGTTCCTTCCTACCAGAAAGGCTCAGAGGGGGGGAAGGAGGGTGGGTCATGGCTTGCCCATGTGCAAAACATCTCAAAGAACAATAGTTACAGAAAGGCTGGTAATAGTTTTTTCTTCATGTGATAGCACAGGTCCATTCCACTATAGGTGACTCAGAAGCCGTTTGAACTCTAGGTGGGCTCGGAGTCTACAGCAAGGGGCCTTCATATCGGAAATCTTGAATGGTTTGTTGCACCTTCAAGGGAAGACCTGAATACTGCGGCTAAGATGCACACTGCATGATGATGGAGGAAGCCATAGCTCAAGCTGTGCGGTTTGCCGCATCCAGGCTTGTTTGCAATACTGTTCTGGCAACTAATTTGTCCTCCACCACCATAACAGTGAACTCCTGCTTTGCTTCATCAGGAAGCTTGTCTTTGAACTTCAGGACATTATCCCACCAGCTGAAATCGTAGCAACCCAGCAGAGTCTGCTGGTTAGCAACACTAAGCTGTACAAATCCTGTGGAGTAAAGTTCCCTGCTGAATAGATCTAGCTTGCTTGCTTCTTTCCCTTTCAGAGCAGAGGCTTGGGGTCCCTGTTTTGCTTTTTCATTAGCCACAGTGAATATGAGGGAGCCTTGAGAAGGGTGGCTATAGGGACATATCTTTTCTCCACCCTTTTAGCAGTGGAAGGCAGAGAAGATGGCATCTTCTGCCATAAAACCATGACTGGTTCCAGGATAGCCTCATTAATAGGGAGAACTACCACAGTGGGTCCTGCAGAAGCTAAAACATCCATGAGCTTGCGAGATCTTTCCAGCACCTCTTCTGGTTGGATATCCAGAGCTACCGCAACCCTCCTCAACAAGTCTTAATGACTCTGAAATCATTGGGGGGGTGAAGAGGGAGAAATAGTCTCAGTCACTGCCGCCTCATCAGGTGACAAGCAGCAGCTAAGAGTTGTTGAGGAGGTCCCTCCTCCAGTTCCTCCACAGGAGAGTCCTGAGAGCACTTTCCCCCTGCACGGTATCGGTACTGGATGAGGAAAAATGGTGACCTTGCTGCAGATGCTCCCAGCACCTAGCCAATGTAAAAGGGCAGGAAGATAGAAGAGAGGCTCTCCAATGTGGAGGGAAACCCCGAGGGATCCAAAAGGGCCACTGATACAGAGGGGGGACCCAGCTATGTGAAGGCAATTAGCCCATACCATGGTGGGCAGGCACTCCACTGGGGCTGCTGGGCACTGTCAGGTTGAGTCACAAATGACCCCATCTCAGAGTCCTCTTCCTCAGATCACGGGGAGTTGACCCCATCGGTACCAGGGAGACCATGCTGTTCAGGAGTCTCCCCGATAGCAGGATTGGAAGTGCTCACTCCCACAGTCCCAGTTCCAGTCCCAGAGCACAGTTCATGTCTTCTACAGTTGTGGCACCTTTTCTGTAGGGTTCCATCCAGAGAGGAGCCAGTGATGATCTCACTGGAACCCCATCTCAAACCCATGTGTAGTGACATGCGGCACCAGTAGGAGCTCATGCTGCCCCACTGGATACTGCTGAGGGGGAAATCTCTGACAACTGTGCACAAGGCACACGCCCCCAACCTCTCACAGTTCAACTGAGGTAGCATAGAGGAAACTGACTTCAATGCAGAGAGGGATAAGAGCCATACTGTGGGGGATGGAAAATACTTGACAGACACAAGGATTCTGGGGATGGGGGAAGAAGACACTCAAACTGATTGGTAAAAAAGACTGGGACTTGGAGCTGGAACAGGAGGGGAGGCTGGGATTAATTTAGCAAGGAGATTAGGACGGGCTGGGGAGGATGCTGGGACTTGAGAACTAGAACACATGGGAAGCAAGGACCTGCTCAGGCCAGGAGACTGGGCCTGGGAGCCAGGTGTAGAGGCTGCAACAGCTTAGGCAAGGCGACTGAGAGCTGGTGAGGAAAACAAGGGGGTAGTGGGGATGACCCTGACTTTGGATGGGGAATTGGAAGGCTGGAAAGACTATCATAATGCACATTCTGGCATTTCCTAACTTCTGAGTGCCTGACTCTGCAATCTTAATAATGTTCTTTTAACATATGTTTTTTGTGAGTAATTATTGTTAACTCATCCTAACATTCCCAGCCTATATTTTTTTGTCATCCACCTGTTATGCTTTGGTTTAGACAAGCTCTTTGGAGTGGGAGCTGGTCATTTACTCTGTTTGTACAGCACATCCTGGTCTATAACTGTGGCTCCTGGGCACTACAGGATTGCAAATAATAATTTTCAGTTTGCTTACTACGTACATTTGGCAGTGCTGAATATATAATCAGTCAATTTCCCCTGTTCGGGTGGGTCTTTCACACACAAAGCAGAGACAATAATCATTTAAAAAAAAATGAAGACAATGGGGCTGTAAAACCATAAAAACTGGAATATCTAGCACCCAAGACTACTTTACCCTATTTTTTTTTTTAACTGGCTGAATTTTAAGTCTATGTTTAATAGTTGATCTTGGAGAAGGGGAATATCTAGTTGATCTTTAGAATTACAGTTTAGCTGAAAAAAATATCTTTATCTACCTTTAAAGCACTTAGATTATTCAAATATAGTAATAAAAAAATTTATAGGATAAAAAAAAAACCCACTGAGAACTGATCACCTAAACATAACATCACACACACTCGGTGCAGATATTTTTACACTGCATCTGCATTCTGAAGTTCCCAGCTGGACGGTTTGCTCTGTTACAAGAACACTGGGTTTTAGTGCCATCTGATCTTCCTTGGAAATGTGTTACAGACACTGACTTGTGGTACATCCAGCTATATAAAACTGAAGAGTTACTGTCCCCTAGGAACTCCCATAAAGAAATAATACTACCAGAGACAAATTATTTCTGATCTCAGCTTTCAAATGAAATGCAGACTAGACTAGTCATCTTTATTATTTTTATCAAATGAGCTGAAAGTTAGAGCAAATATTTGAGCTAAACATTAAAATACACCAACTAGCGGTCTTAAAAGGTGACTTCCAATCCTGCAGGAAAATATTCAAGCTGTTGGGGGAAGACAAGTGCTGGTTGGTGGCAATAAATTAATTTCTCAAGCAATAAACCCAACAAAACCTGCTTTAAAATAAGTCTCTGAAAAGCCCAGAGCAGGAAAAAGGGCATTGCTGTTGACAAATCTACTTACTGGATAAGCGTCCGAATCATCATTGCTCATCTGCAGAAACCTCTCCGGCCTGGCTGAAGAATGCTCTGGACCCTGGTAATCACATCATTTAAAACAAAACCAACAACAGTTTAGATGTCTTTCTAGATCACTCCCTGCACAAGTGCTTCCTGTCAGCCTAATCATCATGGAGCAGCCTCAATACAGGCTGCTCACCCCACCCTCCCTGCCAGAGGATAAATGCTGTAACAATGACAATCAGAGAAGAGGGAAAGCTTTGAAGAGGGTAACATGGTGGTGCCCCTGAATAAAGGAGCTGTGATCTTGAGTATCCATCCGATCAGATGGAGATGGGTTACATAGAACTCCAATGTCACTACCACTAACACTGGTCTACAATTTTTGAGAAGTTGTCTGCTTCAGAGATAAAATGTGCTATTTATTATGTATTTTGATGTGCTGAATTCAAATATGACAATTAAAACAACTGATTGGCTATTGTTTCAAAGATATTTAAGTTTTTACATTTTATGTCTATGTCTATTGTGTAGATAGTAGAGTTTTAATCATAAATTGTAAACCTAGGTCTTTTCATGTGTTTATGGTTACTTTACATGATAATATTTCACCTGTCCTGTTTATGTAACACTTTAAAAATCAGCAAAAGGGTTATATAAATAACATTTATTATGAAACAAAAGGCAAAAAACTATTATGTACATAGTTTAGTCCTATTCAGTGTCTACTCGGCGCTTCTTGGCTTGTCTCTTGTATTCATTAAATGGAGCATCTCTTGTCACTGTACAGCAATAATCTGCAAGCATTGATGGGCTCCATTTGCCCTGATAGCGTTTTTCCATTGTTGCAATGTCCTGGTGAAATCGCTCGCCGTGCTCGTCGCTCACTGCTCCACAGTTCGGTGGAAAAAAATCTAGATGAGAGTGCAAAAAATGTCTCTTTAGTGACATGTTGCAACCAAGGCTTGGTTGTCTGCCTTGTTGTTTCTGAGAAAATTTATTGCCACTAACTGGAAGGCTTTCCATGCCGTCTTTTCCTTGCCACGCAGTGCATGGTCAAATGCATCATCTCGAAGAAGTTCACGAATCTGAGGACCAAAAAAGACACCTTCCTTTATCTTAGCTTCACTTAACCTTGGAAATTTTCCACGGAGGTACTTGAAAGCTGCTTGTGTTTTGTCAATGGCCTTGACAAAGTTCTTCATCAGTCCACTTTTTCTTCTTTGACACACCTTTCCCAACTGGAGGCACCATGCAGAAGTAACAATTGCTAGTATGATCTGTTGGCTCTCTCCAAATCATTGGCACTGCAAAAGGCATAGATTTCCTTTTCCTGTTCAACCACTGGCCAAGATTTGTTGCACAAGTGTTGTAGCATATGTGTGGGGCCCACCTCTTGTCCTGATCTCCAATTTTGCAGCCAAAATAAAGGTGATAGGCTTTCTTAACCATAGTGGTTATACTGCGCTTTTGTGATGCAAAAGTCACTTCACCACAAACATAGCAGAAATTATCTGCACTGTTCACACAAGTATGAGGCATCTCTGCTCACTTTGGCTAAACAGAAATGTGTCCCTTTGCAAAATCAAACACTGACAAGTAAGAGAGCACGACACTGTATGATTTCTAGAGCTGATATAGGGCAATTTGTTCAGCAGAGTGATGTAAGCTTCGTTATGATTGCATCATCCATGACTTCTAGGAATAACATGATGCAATTCATATCATGTATGATGCAATACCAGCTTCAGATTGCAACATTCATTGTTTTGCCTAAAAAGCAAGTACTGTCCAAACCCAGTCATAGATTTATTCATAGATCCAGTCAAAGATGTATTTTACTCATTTCTGGTTTAAATTGAGATCCCTTCCCTTTATAACTCACTTATCCTCCACCATTCCCAAGTCAAGGGTTGTATATACTGACCCAATAGCATATCTTGAAAACTAGAGCCAATCAACAATTTTAAGCATCATTTTCGTTCTCAGTGACCCAGAATTAGTAAAGTTTGACTACATTTATTTCAGAAGCATTTTGGCTGTAGAGCAGTGTAATTAAAGGTTAAATACTCAATGTGGTTGTGCAAGGTGATGCAAGAGACCGAGTGCTTGGGGCACTTAGCCACCCTGCCAATCCAGGACAGAATGGTGCAAGATGAGGTTAGGTGGTGTGGTGCAAATCTGTGATCATTTAAAAATGAGCAGCACACATTCACAAGCCAGTAGGTCTTGCACGCTTGAGACCAGGACTGGCTCCAGCTTTTTTTGCTGCCCAAAGCGGCAAAGAGAGAGAGGGGGAAAAAAAAAAAAAAAAAAAAAAAAAAAAGCTCTACCATGCCGCTTCATTCTTCGGCGGCAATTCGGCGGCCGGTCCTTCCCTCTGAGAGGGACTGACAGACCCGCTGCCGAAGACCCAGACGTGCCACCCCTTTCCATGAGCCACCCCAAGCACCAGCTTGCTGCGCTGGTGCCTGGAGCCAGCCCTGCTTGAAACCATGGATCACCTGCTAAGGCAGAAGCTGGCTCCTCCAATTATTTATGTCTTGAGCACTAGGTTACAGTCCTACCCTACAGCAGCATGAGTGTGTATGGAAGAGAAGGGAACTTCTCTCTTCTCCCACTAGCACACCAGTTTGACACAAGACAGGATGCTCGAGATGGGTATATGTACTTTGGCCAATTCCCTGCAGAATCATTGGTAACCCATGCTAGGCTGAGTAAAGTTTAACTGGCATAGCTAAGCCAATTACTCCATAAAACCTTTTAATAGGGATTTTATGTTCTGCTATAGTTAAAATATCTATCACTCAGACAGCGCTTTTCACTAAATCTCAACGCACTTTACTGAAGTGGGTAAGCATAATTGGCCCCCATTTTATAATGGGGAAACAGGAACACAGGTCACAGAGTAAGTTAGTGGTAGGGAATGGAACAGAACCCATTGTCTCCCGACTCCCACTCTTCTCCCTTATTAATAAGGTTGGAGAGAGTTAATTGCAATCAGCAAAATAATATGGTGTGTGGTTTTATTTATTGCTGATGCTGGGTTGTCATTATTTGTAAGGGTGACAAATATTTATGATTAAGAAGGGCTTTCATACCAGAGAAAACCATAAAGTATCTCATCCTAGAGATAACTGCATTTAATCTTTCAACTCGTATGTTAGTTAATTCCACTTACAAATCAGGGCTCACTCCCTTACACACCACCTTCAGTGCAGTAACAAACAGATGTCACAATGGGAAATCCCAGAGAACACCACAGTGATGGCTTTGACTTTGTCTACACTGGAACCTGAACGACAACACTTATCATTCAGGGGTATGAAAAAAAAACACCCTGAATGACAAAAGTTTTGCTGACAAAGAGCGCCAGTGTGAACAGTGTTGTCAGCATGAGAGCTTTCCTGCCAACAAGGTTACCGCTGCTCATTGGGGTGGAAGTTTTTTGTCAGCAGGAGAGCTTTCTCCTTCCAACAAACAGCAGCTACACTGCACGCCTTTTAGTGGCACGGCTGTAACGGCACAGCTGTGTCTCTAAAAGTGTAGACATAGCCTTAGAAACTGTTGCTAAAAGAACAGGGGAAAGTGATGTGTACTGCTCAACTCCTCCCTGTTGTACCGGCAGAGTGATTCCCTAACAAAACACTCAGTATCTTCCTTATGCACAAAAGGAACACTAAGATGGAGCAGCTAGCATATCTGTGTCCTGTATAACTTCTCTTGCAAACTGGCCTCAGTTTTGTGGTGCAAACTTGTCTTCTCATTAGTGGATGAGAACCATAAAGCCACACAGTTCTGGCACATTGCAAGTCTAATATTGTTAGTACCACTCCTGTTGCCATCTATTCATGTCCTGCAAATCATAATTCTTACACGCGCGCACACACACACACACACACACACACAGAGCAACCTCCTCCTATTTTAAAAACATTTAAAATGGTTTACAAATGAATGTAGTATTCAATAAACATGCTGAATTCACTGCACTGGAAACAGAAGTGTATCTACAGAGGAGACAGCAAAGATGCAAGCTTCCCCCCGCCCACCCGCCCCGAGCTTCAGTGATAATCCTCAAACCAGACTCCGCTCATTGTCTATGTTTAATGTCTTTGCTGAAACTGCTAACAAGACTGCCAGTTACTGGAGGGGGGGCAGGGTAGAGGGAAGGTTTCAGACCCCCTGTCCAACAGGACCTGTACAGAATCCATTAGCTAGTTGCACATGAGCCACCAAGGAGCTATCAGTCAGCAAAGTCCTTCAATCACAACCAGCCAGAATGTATGTTAGAGGTGAAAGGATTCCCATCCCATTACCAATACCTCGCCAAGCCATCCTGTCCCTAACAGATTTCATGCTGGAGTCTTTTTGTTTTTGAAGAGTCCTTAGGTTTCATCTTGGGCATGATCTTACAGTCCTTACTGAAACAAAGCTGAATTCACTAGGATATTTGTCAACAGGACTGTGCTCTTGTATAAACAGAAAATCCATACAGAAAATCACCCAATGGATACGAACCAACAGCTGTGTGCCAGGAAAGGTTATAATTGCATGGAATTAAATGTATAGAAACAGAATAGAAACAAGAAGAAATGCCTTTATGTACACTTAAAGTGAATGAAAGAGAACATTTACAGCTATGGCAAGCACATCAGTATCATGGTAGCATGTATTTGTTAACAGAAATACTGTAAACATACATTAAATAATACACTGAGTGTCCGTGCATTCTAAAAGGAAATAACTATTTCTAATAGCACAGGGCAGAATGCTTATGTCACTTTTAAAAATAATTTAAAAGATGCTTAAAAGTGATCCTACTGTTAACTCCAACTTCAGAACAGAAGAAAGTTACATGCAGAGTCTATATAGATCTCATTCCAGTCCTTCTGTGGCTAGCTCACTAGGAATTACGGAGAAGAGAAGTGGGCAGCCATTCAAAGGGGCTCTCTCCCTAAAAGGGCAGATTTCTTATTTCCTCCAAGTCACCCAAATCATCAACATTTTTAAAAAAATGTATTTGTTTGCAAGCTGCATAAAAACCCCTTAGAACAATGTTCTAACTTAAAAGTAAAGTTTATACGGGTAAAACACATGTATCTGAGGTTTGTTTCATGTCATCATAAAATAAAGTGAAACAAGTGCTGTAAAAACCTATTGAAATTTTAACTGTACCCGAGAATCCCAAGCCGCCTCCTTTATACTTTGCTCTTTCTAGGAACTTTTCATTTTAAGTTAATTTTTCATAACCACAAAGCTCTAATGAAGAAAAAATAATTGTTTTGCATTGACACAAGTTGTATTGACCAAATAAGTCTTTCAAATAGCAGGGTAACAATGGCAGATACCACTGCAAAATAACCCATTCGGAGGAGGGCACAAGGAAAGGGAGACTGAATGTTCAGAAATATATCAATGCTGTTTTCCTTTTGTTCTCGTTCCTGGCCAACTGTCAAAACTGGTCACTGCAAGCATATTTATTTTTGAGATAGAAGAACAGTCTAACGTATGTCAGCAATAAACTCTTTTTTTTTTCATAAAAGTTATAAGATCCTGAAACTGCATTTGTATGCTGCAAAAAAAAGGAACAATAAAAGGTTCTGTAGTTTCTATTCTACTACTTTATGCCAAAGCACATTTATTGTTCCAATCAGTGAAAGCCTTACCATTCCTTCCATTCCATGTGGCAAAAGCAGCACAATCCCATTGTGTCGAACCCACTTAGCCTGTCCTGAGCTGATAAACTGGTCTATTATGCACTGTGCAGTGTTGTGGAAGTCGCCAAACTGCGCTTCCCAGCACACCAGAGCATTGGGACTTGCCATGGCAAAGCCAAGTTCAAAACCTAAAAACAAACAGGTAGAAAGAAAAAGAAAAAGATCCTTATTAGAATTATATTCTATTTTCCATAATCTAAGACACCACCTTTCTATTGCAACTAATTAAATAAAAGAGCAGAATATGTATCAAGAATATTTTCTCATGAAGTGCAACAGTGTTTTCAATAGGACCACTTCTGCTAGAAGGATTAGCAGACATTTGTTTATACATATAGGATCCAATCCCTGCAAACTCTTCCTTACGCTAGTAGTCCCAGTCAACGACATCATGTGGAAACTTCAGTTTCATGAAAAAGTTAAGGTATTAACACTATTTTTTTCTCCTGGTAGTAAACATTTTTATACACAAATCTAGATAGAAGCCACCCTTTTAATAAAAGTAACTATAAATATATTTATAGTTAATATTTAGGGTTTAGTTCAACAAACTATTTGTCCACCTTCTGCATTACGCAAGCCTGCACAATGCTATGAATGTGCCTGTACATTTATACAGGTGCTGGTTGGAATCATTTGCTGTGGCTGGTCTTTTACATCTGTAAACTGGATCTTTCTAGGATCTTCTAATATACCTTTTATTTACCAAATGGTGACTGGATAATGTGGTGAATGGCACTTTGGAAATGCGTATTTATTGAATAAGCATTTCGCTGTTAACAGTCATTCCCCGTTTCCTTTCCTTGGTTACAGAATCCTACATGTTCTTGTCCTGTGTAACTTTAAGTTAATGCCTAAATTTTCAGAACATTTCAAGAGATTCTAAAGATGTGATTATTACTACAAAGTCAACGGGATCTGCAAATCTGTGGATAATTCCTTAGGTGTGCAAAACTGAGCAAAGAAAATAAAAAGTTTTAGACAAGTTATTGGAGGCAATGCAGCAAAAGTGCTCCCTCCTCAGAGATAAGAGGCTAAAACCTTCCTCAAGAGTCATGCCCCTCTGCGTTCTTCACTGACATCTGTCCCAATACTGTGGTGAGGGGAGCAGGCATGGGGAGCACTTCTACTGCAGAGATGGTATCTCTGCTTAAGCTAATGCAAACAGGAGAATCGCTGCAGGTTTCCAGGAGGATAAGCAGGAGAGAACGGTTCTCTCCCTAGCTCCTCCCAACCAGCAGAGCCAGAACTCCACAGGGTCCATAGGACTGGGATAAAAAAGGGAGGGAGCATGCTGCAAAGTCTCTGCTTTCCTTCTTTTTGGACATCTCAGCTCAGATGCACCTGATCTGGGGCACTTCCAAACACTGTTCCCTCCGCTGTACTGAAGTCCAAGGTACACAGGGAACACTGAGTTGCACAAAGGCCACATGACTTTGCCATCAGGTCAATAACAGGCTGGGACTAGAGCCAAGGTTTCCCTAGTTTCATGCTATACCCACTAAACAACACTGCCTCTCTATACTCAAACAAATGTAAACATGGATTCTGAATACAGATTCAAGTTTTACCCAGGTATTCAGAAAGATCATGGTTAAACGCAGTGGGAAGCACGCAAACTGACAGCTGTCTGATTTTCAGTATAAATTACATTTTGCACACTTTGGAATGTAACAGGCCAGAATGCTTGTTGCCTGTTCCTAAAATCTGTCATGTTCCAAACCTAACAGTATCCTCACAACAGGCAATGTGGGCATCACTTAGTAGATGCAGAACAAATGCCTGCTCTTGTTGGAAGAGATCTGTGGCAGTGCTGTAAAGCCCCAATTCTACTGCAAGGACTGGGGTGATAATGACTGCAAAAGACAAAAAACAAACAAAAAGTTATTAGAATACAAACCAGCTACTGTAATTCACACTCAGCAGCTGTGCTAAGACACATTAATTGCAAACTGCTAGAGTATTTACATCTGCTACAGGGCTTTGTTGTGCAGCTTTAAAATGCAAGATTCAAGCATTATCAGAGTTCATGAAAATGCAGTTAAATACAAGGCATGTAATAATCATCTCCTTTTAATGACCTATCTTAACTTCAAGATATCTCCCCCTACTTATGTCCCACAGTTAATGGCTTATTTGTGAAAATCCAACCCTCCCCCCGCCATCCCAGTGCTCCCACTTACATGGGTCATAAGACTAGTGAGAGCACAAATATTCCTACAGCAATGGAGAATGACACCACATGGGTCTAAATTGCAATACAAGGTGAAGACAGTGGTTATGACAGACAGACCACTCTGCTAAGTCAAAGGGTAAAATTGAACATTTAAAGCACAGTTCCACAGTATGGAGGGTGTGAAGCTGTAGTGCCTCAGAGGGAGCTACTGGAGGCACTGTACCACAGCTTCTTCAGAGGCCCCAGAAAGTGTGGGCCTGAGACTCTTTTGCTGCAACCTTTGATGGGGGCAGTATGTGCTCTAGTCGAGGTAGATCCAACTCTAGGTAGGAAGCCAATGGGAACTCTATATCCATTATCTTTAGGCAGACTAATATCACAGGCAGTGCTAGCCTCAGGAGTGCAAGCACTAGATTAATGTCTGGGTCCCAGGCAGGGGTTGAAGGCTCTGTGCGCCCTCTGCTCCCATTCACACCTGCAGACAGGCCAGGTACAACTTGACTCCAAGTTATTTTCAACAATTTCACATTTAAGTGTACTTGTGTAGCACTTGCCCACTGGCAGCCAACCATAAAAACCAATTGCATCTTAAAATACTGAACACCTACAGCAATTAAAAACCAAGAAGTTAAATTCTACCCTCTGTTTCACCACAGCAAAGCTGGGCCACTCCAGTGGAGCTACTATGGATTTACAGGGCTATGACTGACAAAGAATATGGTTCACTATCTTTAGAGAGGATATCTGTAAGAGTTGTTTGCTTATGCTGAAGTCATGCATTTAAATTTTAAACAGAGCCTAAGCATTTATCTTCAGATAATGGTAGTGTAATATGAAAGAACCATCCCATCCAACACATACCAAATAGAGCAGCAGATTGGTATAGTCAGTCTCTGCTGTCCAAAGGTTTTATTAGAAAATTCTTTGGACATGTACACTTACCATTGCTCAGAAACAAAGACCTGAGAAGAAACCAACTGAAAACATGACAGTTTGGTGTGAATTCTGTTCCTTGTACAGATACATTCTCTCTGCAACCTAATTACCCTCAGAGACATGGTGGGTGAGGTAATATCTTTTATTGGACCAACTTCTGTTGGAGAGAGAGAAGCTTTCGAGCCACTCAGAGTTCAGGTCACTGACCTAAGGAAAAATTCTGTGTAGCTCATAAGCTTGTTTCTTTCACCAACAGAAGTTAGTCCAATAAAAGATATGACCTCACCCACCTTGTCTCTCTAATAGCCTGGGACTAACACGGCTACACAATTCCACTGCATACCTAATTACATAGTAAGATTTGAAAAGTGAGAGTGCATCTTTTTCCTGTGAGATTTGTCTATATTGATCCCTGCTTTCTTGTTAGTTTATCAATAAAAAATCCCCACTCCACCCCTTTTTGCCTCATTTTGTCCCCTTTTGTTGTTTTTTTTTCTAAGTTTGCTGCATGTTACACGGAGATCAACAAAGGTCATTCTACAATGTAGCCTGCACACGCCCAGCAGAAAGCAAGCACACCCACTCAAGTTACAGAAAACCTAAATTCATTCCCAAATCTGGATCTTCCCCACTACCACCAGCTTCTGCCACGTTACTAGTGCACAATCCCATTTAAAAAAACCAAAGATGCAGAGCCAAACCAACTCACATTTGGAGGCGGGGTGTGTGTGTGTGTGTGTGTGTGTGTGTGTGTGTCTAAATCTGGTGTGTTAGTTTGACTCCTCTACACTTACAGTTGATCTAAAATATTGGACAAGAGTAAGTGATTGAACTGGTATAACATAAAATTTGTGGGTTAGATTTTCAAAGACACAAAAAGCAGATAGATGCCTAACTCCTGTTGAAAGTCAATGGGCACTGGGTGTCTAACTGCCCTTTGACCGCTGAAAAATCTTCCCCTAAAAACACTGCACATGGGTAAAATCCAGGAGCAATTTTTCTTTAACAAGCAATATTAGCTAAGCAAGTGAGAGACCTATAGGGAAGACGTGAAATAAACATACAAAGAAACCTTTGCAATCACAATTTCTGGCTATGATCAAACTTCTTATATCTTTAATTAGAAAAGTTTTAGGAACTCTGCAACTCATGTTGACTGATAGAGACTTGGCATCTTGATATTCTCTGCACACAGTAGGCTACTGCTTCAAACCCATCAGCAAGTGCTCAGTGACAGGCTTCATGTACTTGTCATTTGTGATTTACACCATGGTGACTGGAGGCCCTCCAGGAGCATCTCTCCTATGGGAATTTATTGGATATGCGGATTGCTTCACAGAGTGCTGTGATATAGAAATCAGGCAAAGCATACCTACACCACTGGGGGAGGAAAAAGGGTTTTAGTCACACCAAAACGTTGAGTCTCTGATACTCTTCTGTGTCAAGAACTAGATTAGGATTTAAAATAAAAGGAAACCAAACACACTACAATTAAGAGCCAGATGAGAGCAGCATGTTGCACTTACGGTATAGGACTATTTAATTTTTAAAGTCATCAGCACATGGCTATAAACTTGGTCCTGTAGGACCAATATAGGATTAACCTCCACTGAAACAAAACCTTTCCCTTTTGTTTAGCTTTTATTCTGTTTTTTTTTTTATCTTCCCATTTACATTGCTCTGCGACAATTTCCTATTTATCTCTTTTTAGACCATAAAGTCCTAGAGAAATCAAGGGACTGCAAGAATGCATTAATGATATTACAGAAGCACCTAGAGGCCCAAACCAAATTTGAAGTCCATCATGCTAGGCGCTATACATACACATACTAAGAGACAATTCCTTCGTGAAAGAGTTTAAAATCTAAATTGACAAAACAGGCAAAGGATGGGAGTGGGGGAATCTCCACTTTACAGATTGAGAACTGAGATTACACAGGTAAAAGATGATGAGACTTGCCCAAGGTCAAACAGGTCATTTATGCTGAGTTGGGTTTTGAACCTAGATTGCCCGAGTCCCAGCGCAGTGCTTTAACCACAAGAACATCCTCTTGCCATATTTCACCTGATTTTTTGAAAGTTACAGTTAGAAATACATAAACCAAAAGATATTTATGTCTAAACCTTTAATGGCCACTGCTGCAATCTGAAAGTCTGTCCTTCCAGCTGGGAGGACCAGTATATACTCCTCTGGAATGATGATGAATGTGTAGAACAACTGGAATATGTCAATTACGGGGAAAATGAATCCTTTTATACATGAATATATATTGTTTGTATCCACTTTGGAAAGTGACTTTTTATGCACAGTTCCTATTGAAATTCTATTCCAGATGTTTGGAATGGATCTTGATGAAAGAAAGTTGATGAACCACTATGTCCCTGTGGTGCTGAACTCTGTGAACGGCCCATCCATGACTCCAACAGATGCTCCTTGTTCTCTTCTTGCCAAAAGAAGGCTAAAGCCTCAGAAGGACTGGCCTTTTCCCTTCAACTCAATGTCCTTGGATGGTCCTAGCTGCCCATCCTCACCCCCAACAATGCTATCTTCCAAAAGATATTTTAAACCTCAGCCCTCCTTTTCTGTGTGGTCTTGCTGTCTCTAAGAACATTCAAAGAGCATAAAGCCTGTATAACTTCTTCACTGAAGTTCCCAAAGGTATTTACAAAATAGATTTCCCCAGATAGGTTTGAATCCCATTCTAATTTTAAACAAACATTAAGAGACTATTTCTGCTGATTGGGTGACATGGTTGAGAACATATGCAATATGGCTAATTTGTTCAAGGCTTATTTGCACATATGCTGTGCTCTACTAGGACAGGGGTAGTCTAACTTTCAGATGAGACATAAAACTAAAGTCCTGACCACTTGTGGCCATCAACTTTTAATAAGTACCAGGGAGCTTAACCCTGTCTCCTGACCAAAATTTTGATCCAGGTAATTAAGTTCTGTATACCAATATTATCTTGAAATTTCAAATGAATATGGTACCTTTCCTTACTTCCTGTCCTAAACTTATTTAATGTAGCTGTTGTGACAAATAAGGGGGGGTAGCTGTAAAATCCCTTTTGGTAGCTGTTCTTTACTTGCTTTATCTGTAAAGGGTAAAAAGTCCCCCAGGTAAAGAAAAATAAAGTGGGCACCTGACCAAAAGAGCCAATGGCTAGAACTGTTTAAAATGGGAAAAGAAACTCTTCCTTGGTCTGTTCTTTGGGCTGCAGGGACACGAGCAGCAATGTGATAGCAGGAATGCTGTGTAAGGTTTGAACCAGATATGAAAAGGTATCTTCTGTATCTAGAAGAAATTATTTGGATGGGGGAATGTTTAGTTAGACACAATCAGGTTTATTTCTTATTTTGGCTTGTGGATCTCCTCTGTGCTAACCCCTGATGCTTTTGTTTGCTTGTAACCTTTAAGCTGAACCCCCAAGAAAGCTAGTTTGGGTGCTTAATTTTTGGAATTGCTCTTTTAAAATCTAGCAAAAGCCTAAGTTCCAGATGTATTTTTTTCCTTTTTGTTTTTTTGTTTATAAAATTTACCTTTTTTTTTTTTTTTTTTTTGAACAGGATTAGATTTTTGGTGCCCTAAGAGGTTTGTGCATATTGTTTGATTAGCTGGTAGCACAGCTAATTTCCTTTGTTTTCTTTCTCAGCTCTTCCCTGGGGGGGCGGGGGGAGATGAAAGAGCTTGAGGGTACCCAACAGGGAGGAATTCCCAAGTGTTCCTTCCTGGGTTCAAAGGGTTTTTTTTCCGCAGTTGGGTGGTGACAGCGTTTACCAAGCCAAGGTCAGAGAAAAGCTGTAACCTTGGGAGTGTAATACAAGCCTGGAGTGGCAAGTATTAATTTTTCGAATCTTTCCGGGTCCCCACTTCCTATACTCGGGGTGACAGAGTGGGGATTCAGCCTTGACAGCTGTGCACCACTAAACACTGTTATACCGTACCCTGAAGTGGCTGTGTTAAAGGGGAGGATCAAGTGATCCCAACACATATGTATCCTATACCAGGTTCAAAAGGGGATTGGGTGAGGCTTATTCATTTCAGTGTTTGCAAAGTGCTTTGAGATCCTTAGATGAAAGGCAAAGTAGAAGTGCAAGTTATTAGTTCTGTTCCTGTTGCCTGTGCTCTCTCAGTCATTCTTTTGTCGGTATAGCAGGGATAGAGGTGATGTTAAGCAAAGTATCAACTTGCACAACCCGTTCTGTGTTTTCCCCCACAGCAGTCTGCATGACTGTCACAAGAATTTGCATCTTTCAAGTAACAAAAGTAAGGCTGCAGCTTAATTCATATGATTTTCAAGTTTCCTAAGGCATGAAAATTAAAATAATCTAGCAAGTGTTTTTGAGATGGCCACATATGACTTTAGTCTGATGTCAGTAAAAGGAAAACCATAAGGAAAGACTTGCTACTATATTTAAAGAAATGAAATACTGGGGACTGGTATTGCGATACACAAGCTCTCTTTTAAATCACTAACTTGAATACAGCCCAGGAGAGCCGTGAAATCATTAACATCTATTTGGTTTCTGAGCCATGGAAATGCTGATGCTCAAGAGGTAGGGGAAGCCCCTTTATGCCCTCCAATAGTCCCACTATATGGCCCTGTAAGAACCTGGCCCTCAGTTTTTGCACTGTCTACCTCATTTCCTGCTGCAGTTTTAGTTGGATAATGATATTGGCTCTCTCTTCATCTATAAAAAATGGGGTAGTGCTGCCCTAGTAACAACATTCCAACACAGAGATACAGGTCTGTCGCATCTTAGGCGCATTTAACATGTGCGATTTCGGTTTTACGCGGTCGGCAAAAACAAAACAAAAAAAAAAGAGAAAAATAACAATTTAAATACTGTTTCTGTAGCGTGGGCAATTCCGCCCACCATTACACTTAATGTAATTTTGACTATACGCGATTTTCACTTTAGGCGCTGACTGCGGAACGTAACCCCAGCGTAAGATGAGACAGACCTGTAGCTGCATATCAGTGGTGAGATCATTATCTCTACATATACATAGGGATCATTCACGATGAAAGGTACTGTAGACTTTTAGAATATTATTGCTGTAAATGATTTTTTAATTGGTCACTAGGAAGAAAATGGTTCAGAAAGCCTAAGCACCAGCCTTATTCCAAATGAGAAGATGAATTCAAACCTTTAAGACTTCCAAAAAAGTTTAAATCAATAGATTAATATTCTCTTTCTTTCTTCCTCACCTTTCCCGGTCAACCATAAAATCATACTGAATTCCATCTCCAGCCCTAAGAAGGTCCAGGAGTCTCTACTGATCCATCTGTTTTCTTCAAATATCATGTGTCTGGGAATTTCCTCTTTTCCCAGCATGAGGCAATACAACCTACTCAGCACTGATGAAGCCTCAACGGGAGTAGTGTGTTCAATTCTGGTCACCACACTTTAGGAAAGATGTGGACAAATCAGAAAGAGTCCAGAGGAGAGCAACAAAAAGGTTTAGAAAACCGGACCTATGAGGAAAGGTTAAAAAAACACTGGGCATGTTTAGTCTTCAGAAAAGAAGAATGAGGAGGAATATGATAAGTCTTCAAATACGTTAAGGGCTGTTATAAAAAGAAGACAGTGAGTGATTGCTCTCCATGTCCACTGAAGGAAGGACAAGAAGTAATTGGCTTAATCTGAAGCAAGGGAGATTTAGGTTAGATATTAGGAAAAAACTTTCAAACTGTAAGGATAGCTAAGGAATCAAATAGGCTTCGAAGGGAGGTTGTGGAATCCTCGTCATTCGAGGTTTTAAAGAACAGGTTAGACAAACACCTCTCAGGGATGGTCTAAGTATGCTTGGTCCTGGCCTCAGTGAAGGGGGCTGGACTATATGACGTCTGAAGGACTCTTCCAGCCCTACATGTCTATGATTCTATGACTCTGAGGCACCTGAGAACTTGGGAAAGTCTTAGAACTCAAGAAGCAAGTATCCAGCCAGAGCTCAGAGAGAACTATACTCCCATAAGGAGAATATCATCAATAAGAGGCCTGTTGGAGGTTCAAGAGAATGAAGAAAGATAGGAGTATACAAAAAAAAGCACATTTAAAGTAACAAATGAATATGTATTAGTAGGCTGAGTGTGTATAAGGGGCCTGTAAATTATTTCTGCTCTCTTACTCTATTAAGATGTCCAGATAAACTGGTGAAACTATATTCTGGCCTTCTGCTCAATATAGGGTGGCCAGGTGTCCTGTTTCGATCAGAACGCCCAGTTGAAAAGGGGCTGTTAAAAGTCTGGTCGGCGGCACAGCAAGGGCCCAGGGCTAAGGCAGGCTTCCTGCTTGCGCGAGGGCAACCACAGCACGCAGAGCCTCACTGATGCATGTAGGGGCTGCAGGGACCTGGTGGTCACTTCCTGGGAGCCACAGTAAGCGCTCCCAGGACTCCGCACCCCAACCTCCTGCCCCAGCCACCTCCTGCACCTCAAACCTCTCATCCACAGTCCCACCCCAGAGCCCACATCCACAGCTGGAGCCCTCACCCCCACACCCCAACCCCCTGTCCCAGCCCAGAGCCCTCTCCTGCACCCCAAACCCTTCATCCCCAGCTTCACCACAGAGACTGCACCCCCAGCCAGAGCCTTCACCCCCCACCCCAGCCCAGTGAAAGTGAGTGAGGATGGGGGAGAGTGAGTGACGGAGGGAGGGGGGATGGAGCGGGCAGGGCGGGGCCTCAGGGAAGGGGTGGCCAGGGGTGTTCGGTTTTGTGTGATTAGAAAGTTGGCAACCCTTGCTTAATACCTTCTCAGAGCAACTCAATTATGCTTCCAGACTTCCTGATTGCTGAAACTGAATAACCTAAAATACTCTCTTTATGAGACTTTAATTGAATTGCAATAATCCAGCTGCAACTAAAACAATACACCCAGGTTAACAGAATGGTAATGCCTAGCTCTTATATGTGCTTTTCATCTTTAGATCTCAACATACTTTAAAAAGGTTAGTATTATCTCAATTTTACAGATGGGGACACGAGGCACAGGGAGGGAAGTTATTTGCTTAAACTCAAGCAACAGACTAGTGAGAGCCAGGAATTGAACCCACACCTGCCAAATCCCAGTCAAATGCCCTATCCACTAGGCTGTACTGTAACAAATAAAATCTAAAACAAATTTCGAATACAACCCTTAAATGTATACATCCCTCTCAACTTGCATCTGAAAACAGATAGTTTTTTTACAATGAAAAGTAACTAGCCTGTTCTGGTTTTATCACTGAGGCAAATCAGTCTTGTCAGAATATCATTTTAGTGGCGCTATTATACCCCAGGTGCTCCTAACAGAGAAAGCAATAACTTGGTGAAGAGCTCACAGCTCTGAACAGGTGCCAGCTCTCTGCTTCTTCACCTGCCAGGGAAACAATTTGTGGTATTGTCATGCAGGGCTATTCACTCCATTCTTACTTAATGAGCTCTAATCCACAGAAATTTAGGGAATTCCCAAAACGATTCTGAGTTCTTGCATGTTTACACAGACAAATTAAATCCACAATCTTAACTCCTTTTTCCTTCACAGCCACACCGCAATATTAGAGACTTTCAGGACAACCACTCCAAAGCTTCTTGTTCAACAGTGGTTGTGCGTGCAGTAGAGGTAACAGGAGAACAAATTAGGGTGACCACACATCCCATTTTGGCTGGGACAGTCTCTTTTTTAAGCCCTGTCCTGTCCTGTCCATCCTGACCTTTTTGGCAAAAGTGGGCATTTGTCCTATTTGCTCTTGCCAACTGGTCAAAAAAGTTGGGTATGGAGGAACATGTATGTGGGTGGGATGGGGGGGATGAGTGGTGATGCCAACCTTGAGTGGGATGGGCGGGGGCAGGCAGGGCTCAGCGAGCAGCAACTCCCAGACTCGTGGGGGGACGGGACTTGGGTGAGTGACTTGGGTCAGTCCTCCGCTTGGGGAGAGGGAGGAGCCTCAGGCTATCCCCACACAGTGTCCCATTTTCCCTTTGAGAAATATGGTCACCCCAGAACAGATACTACGCTTGGACCACAGCTCATAAACTCTGCTCCTCTTTCTATCTTCCTCTCTTGAAGCAGCAAATCCTCAGATTGGGAAAGTTTGCATTTCCCCCCTCCCCTCTTTGTATTCAAAAGAGGACAGCCCAGAAAGGAGAAGTCACTAACTACTCTGCATAGAAAGCCCTCTTTTCCACTACTCTCTAATAATCAAACAAATACTGTAGAAACAACTGACACCCAAACAGCATCCTGCGTAAGTTAAACCAAAAAAAGAGTTTCCACATAAGGATTTGTATCAGTTTAACACAGAGATTTAAGTTAAATTGAGGTAACTATCCCACGTAGACAAGGCCTTGATTTAGGGGCGCAAATACCATGATGATAAGCAAGATACAATATCTGTTTTAATACCTGCAGCCTTACTGCAACTTGTGAAGTGAGTAAATAAGTCTAGGTATTGTATATGGACTAGAATAATTAATCCTGTGTCTGTGCAACTGTTGTTGGGTTTCTGTCCCATATAATGTCTTTGGTTATTAATGGTTTATTTGTTTTTACAGGAGTGATTTTGTTACCCTCTTGTACAAAATAGTTTTGTTTGAATATTAACCTTTAAAACAGATAAGTTAACACCGAACAGTTCCTATCCAACTATGTAGATATGAACTGGAACAAGGTGTTGATTTCTCTCCTGAGGAAGAATCTATTCCTTGTGCACAAAGCTTTCTGACCACCTAGAAGCTATGACATTACATTAATAAACTATCCATTCAAAAAAAAAAAACTTTCCTTAAAAATGCTACTGGCAAAATGGATTAGAATGATAAATAAGTTACGTTTGATCAAAGTAGTTAATAAAAGAGGTAAACATCCATTTGGCGCTCTCTCATCTGAAAACTAATTTCTCTCTATAAATACAAATTTGCAAAGGTAAACATTTCCAAGCACCATGATATATGGTAAATGTTAACAAAATTAATTAAAGTAATTACAGCTAAAGAAAGAGGGAGAGGACTTAATTATATTAAAATTTTAACCCATTCACATACAAGATGGTATTCTAATAAAAACATTCTAATTAAAAAATCTGGTTTGTCACACTCATCCACTGTAAATTGCTCTGTCCATTTTGTTTCCTTCATTGTTGGAGAATCCATAGCTATGGATTTTTAAAATTATGTTATTTTAAAATATCAATATTAGTAATATTAATTTGTGCTCATGTAGTACCCTTCTTCCACACATTTAAGAGGAATTGCAAAACAATTTTTTTTTACTGCCCTTCTAAAATGTATAAAAAGATTTCCATTATTGTTTCCTTGAGGCTTTCACACCCTGGAAACATCAGATTTGACAGGCCACATTATACAAGGCTGTACCCTGATCTGACGGAGTGTCTCAACCTAGATGAGAGAAGAAGCCATGCTAATTTAAAAAAAAAATTGCTTCAGTGTTCACTTTTTTCAAAAGCAGACATTTGGCTAAGTATTTGTTGTTTTAAATAAATTCACAACAACAACACAACCACTTACCTAGTTGCAGAATTTGAATTAGTGCACCCATTTAAAAATGCACAGGATTAAAAAAAAAAAAGAGCAAAAATATAGAAGGGAATTGCAAAAAAATCTTATCCCAGATGAAATTGTGCCCTCTTGTCTACCTCAAATAAGTATCAATATACCCATTTTACAGAGAGACAAACTGAGGCACAGAACACTGAAGTGTTCCATCACTGCTCACACACCAAGTCAGGGGAAGAATATAGAAGAGCCTAGGAACCTCCAGCTCCTAGGCCTGTGCTCTAACCACACTGCCTTGCTCTATCTGAATTTTAACACTGTAAACCTAAATGACATACACACATTAAAATACAATCCTCAAGATGTTTATACAGCCAAATATCCACATAACAGATACTAATCTATTATAAGCCACTGTTATCTATTAACTCTTCATTTTTTCTCTTTTGCTTTCATTTGAGTTGTGAAATAGATATGTAATAGTTCTTCATTATTTATCCACAGAGTCAATAAAACTTCTTGATATATTATTAAATGCATCAGTTTTATTTTGTGCTTCACATATCATCCTCTTGCCACCTACAGCTTGGCTGAGTGAGGTAATCCATTCACCCCCAGCTGAAGGTGAAATGTCTGGCCAGTGCCAAAGTACAATTTGATTCACTACGATTAATGCAATTTCTAACAAAGATTTGTGATCTCAATTTATGTAGTAAATTTGGAATAGCACTCAATACACATAAGGTTGGAACAGGTTTTCATATCTATATTCCCAGGCATCTTTGATTTTACTCATAGCATCGCCTCTCATCAAGTTGTTAATAAATTTGCAAAGCCACATTATATAGCTAAAATCCCTCTTTAGCAACTGTATAACCTCAAAAGAACCCCACAGCTCTATGATATAGAGATGGTGTATTTTCAAAGTGCCAATATATGAGAAGATGGAACATTCTGAACCATTTTAATTTCAGTTTGGACTCTGACTGCTTCACAATTCTTTTCCCCCATAATCTTTGCTGATGAATTTCTGCATATGTTGCCCAACATCCTTCTAAAATAGATTTTAAATAGGACTTCACCATTATCATTAGTATTTAACAGAAAATTGTATAAGATAGATGCCTGGTTTCAGCTCTATGCTCCTTTAGTGATCAGTGTCAACTATTCTCTGGTAGGATTTCTGAATTTGCACCCTCTTTTTTCCCTCCCCCCACACCATGCACAATTAGGTTTTAAGCAGCTGACAGGAACAGTGGTGGAGAGGAAGGGGGGAGGAAGCATTTTTATAGCATGTGTGTAATGATGCTACAGTTTGAGCAGACCTGCATGCATGATATTGTAGGCATGGTCATTATGGTCTCAACATTTAAAAAAAAAAAAAAAAAAAACACTTTCCCAGTCCATTTTACATACTTAGTGTCATTTTTTTAAAAAGACAAAATGGACCCAATCATGCTGTGATGGGTTGGATCGCAGAACCCCCCTTGGGAGCTGCTACCTGATGTGTCAAGACTACTTCTGCCCTTGCTTTCCCTGCCAGCTCAGGACCCCAGGACCCTGTCTTGCTGAGCCAGACACACTCGCCTGCTCCAGCACAGACCCAGAGTCTGAATTACTTGCCCCAAAGCTGCAGACTTAACTGAAAGCAGCTTACAGAAGTGTTCCTGTCTTTAACACTTGATGCCCAACTCCCAATGGGGTCTAAACCCAAATAAATCCGTTTTATCCTGTATAAAGCTTATACAGGGTAAACTCAAATTGTTCGCCCTCTATAACACTGATAGAGAGATATGCACAGCTGTTTGCCCCCTCCCCCCAGGTATTAACACATACTCTGGGTTAATAAATAAGTAAAAAGTGATTTTATTAAATACAGAAAGTAGGATTTAAGTGGTTCCAAGTAGTAACAGCCAGAACAAAGTGAGTTACCAATCAAAATAAAATAAAACATGCAAATCTAAGCCTAATACAGTAATACAATTGAGTACAGATAATATCTCACCCTGAAAGATGTTTCAATACATTTCTTTCACAAACTGGACACCTTCCTAGTATGGGCATCACCCCCGTGGCATACTGGTACAGCCCTTGTTTCAGCTCAGGTGGTAGCTAGGGGATGCCTCATGATGGCTCCCCACTTTGTTCTGTTCCACCCATTTATATATCTTTTGAATAAGGTGGGACTCCTTTGTCCCTCTCTGAGTTCCCACCCCCTCCTTCTCAATGGAAAGACACCAGGTTAAAGATGGATTCCAGTTCAGGTGACATGATCACGTCACTGTAAGACTTCATTATCCACTTGCCAGCACACAGTTATACAGGAAGACTTACAGGTGAAACAGCCATCTGCAGTCAATTGTCCTGGTTAATGGCAGTCATCAAGATTCCAAACCACCATTAATGGCCCACACTTTGCATAATTACAATAGGCCCTCAGAATTATATTTCATAATTCTACTTTCAGATACAAGAATGGTACATTTATACAAATAAGATGATCACACTCAGCTTTGTAATGATATCTTACAAGAGACCTTTTGCATGAAGCATATTCCAATTATATTAGCATATTTTCACAAAATCATATAGAGTGCAACGTCACAATGGTCCATTATAGAAGAGCAGAATTTGGATTAGGGTCTATATCGGGGTGGGCAAACTTTTTGCCCCGAAGGCCACATCTGGGTATAGAAACTGTATGGTGGGCCATGAATGCTCACAAAATTGGATGTTGGGGTGCGGGAGTGGGTGAGGGCTCCGGCTAGGGGTGTGGGCTCTGGGGTGGGGCTGGGGGTACAGGAGGATGCTCTGGGATGGGATCGAGGGGTTTGGAGGGCGGGAGGAGGATCGGGGTGGGGCACGGGATAGGGGCACAGGAGAGGGTCAGGGGTGTAGGATCTAGACGGCGCTTACCTCAAGCAGCTCCCAGAAGCAGCGGCATGTCCCCCCCTCCAGCTCCTACACGGAGGCACGGCCAGACAGCTTTGAGCGCTGCCCGTCCGCAGGCACCACCCCTGCAGCGTCCATTGGCTGTGGTTCCCAGCCAATGGGAGCTGCGGAGGCTGCACTTGGGGGCGGAGGCAGCGTGTGAAGTCCCCTGGCTGCCCCTACATGTAGGAGCTGGAGGGGGGAAATGCTGCTGCTTCCAGGAGCTGTGCGGAGCAGGGCAAGCCCCCGACCTCGCTCCCCAGCGGGAGATCGAGGGCTGGATTAAAATGTCTGAAGGGCCGGATGTGGCCCTCGGGCCATAGTTTGCCTACCACTGGTCTACATAATAAGAATCCAGGATTGTCACTATCTGTCTCTCTGAAGCCTAAAACGTCTGCTGGTGATGGAAATAGCTACAAGCATAGCTGAGAGCTCTTTTTGTTTAGAATATCACCCAGTTCAATAAATCACTGGATTTCAGAGTCTGTTACCATCCAGTTTATAAATTCTCAGACATTCTGACTTTACCAATTACATCCATGAGGTGTACAGCCACAGCAAGGAATGTGTCTATGCCACACCAAGAGACCTAGACCCCAGTGATATCAGAGGTAATTCAACCAATCACCACCCTTATTCTGCAGTTAATTTGCATGTAACGATTGCATTGGTTGTGAGAGAGAGAAAGCACAGATGGAGGATTATTACACCCACTGCCACACCAGTGCAATAGCAAGAGCTCTTAGCTACTAGTTGTAATAATAATTTTTATAACCCCACCTTAATCAAGGAAGGACAAACGATAAATAAAATTACTAGATTAAATTTGACAAACAATATTTTTCAGGTAGTTCAATAAAAAGAAAAAACTGATTAGCAGTCATACTATTTCATTTTCATGCCCTTGCCCTGCATGTTCCTACTAGAACAGAAGCGCTAAGATATAACAAAAAGCTGTTTTTGTTGCATTTCCAGCCTGAGCAGCCACAGGAAGCACCAGTAATCTAAGGGAAGAGCTAAGAGACTCAGATAAAAATCTGAATGTCTGAAATCTTAGCGGAATAGAACCTTTCAATATGTGCAGGTTCAACCAGCTTTAATTTACAATTTAAACAAAATTGCTCCTAATTAGCAGTCATCAATTCCCAATCTCATTTGAGACATCTTACTGCATAAGTAAACTTCCCAGGCATTTTCTGAGACTTACCTAAAACTCCATACTCCGAAAGGGAGCTATTGCACACAGTGTAGGGGGCTTGCTGTTCCCAGAGGTGATTCATGGGAACACATGTCCTCTTGTCGACTTCTTGATCATGGAGTACATGGTGGCGATGGCTACAAATAGATGTAGACACAAATGATTATTTGGCTATAGTTTTTCATATGTTCCCAAGGATTAATTTACCTTAAATCTTAGAAACTATTTCCTGGCAACTGTGACTTCAATGGAACTACCCCTTCTATACACCATTGTAGCTCCTGTCTGAATCACAGAAGTACCACCGTACATAAGGATAGAGTATTCACATGAAAATGAATGTTTCTTCACTGGCTATTCACGGTTGGTTTTTCGACACCGGAGGGATTAAAGAGTCGTGAAAATATATCAGAATCACTGCAGTTTTTGCTAAAAATATTTGTAAAAATAATAAAAATTTATCAGATCTTTTACAGTTAATACTCAGTTATTAAAATAGCATTATGCCTTCTCTATCAGACAGAATACCGTAGTTTTGTTGCTAGGTAATAGGTACGGAAGTTAGATTGATGCATTTCTGCACTCCACACAACAGATGGAGACCATTGAACAAAAGGTAGCCATTTCACAAATTACAATGAGCTGTGAAATTCTATTAGTCCTCTTCCTAAAATGACTGTGGTTTGTCTTTTTACAGCAAAATCTCAACTATTGAGTATTTTTAAGGACCAAGACTTAGAACAGTTGCATCCTCTTCTTCGCTTTGCACTGCCATTCCCACCTTTTACAGCTCTCCAGAACTTCATTAATCAGCATTAGAATGGTGCACCAAGGAACATTATCAAAACAGAGATGACTGAAGTAATTACTGTAATCCATTAACTCCCTGAGCAAGACTAACTGAGTGAATCACACCAATATGTTCAGCTCTACAACCACTAAGGTAAGGAGGGCTATTACACTGATAATAGCTATTATGTGCTGTGTAGCTGCCGATCCTGAACAAATTAGAGACAGACTCTTTCTGTAGTCCCCTCTGTTCTAATGCATCTTAGCAAAACAGCTCTCAAATCTATATAGAAATTAATTAATAGCATAAAATCACGGACAGGTGGGATTATTGAAGAGCAACACTAAAAACAGGAAATAAAGGGTAGCTCTGAGGCAGGAATGCCTTCTTGATACTACCTCCCTTCCCCTATCCCTCAAACCCACAAGGGGAAACTAAAACTAAAATGTGGCATACTTTTTGGGAAGACAATTAAGTTCCCTAGTAGATGTTGACTAGAGTAAGCATAGCTGGAGAGCCACTTCATCAGAATGATACAGAGACACAAAAATCACATCTTGATGTTGCACTGACCCTAGGCAGTCTCTCTGCAACTCTTCATGCTGATGCAGATTCAGGTTCCCTCCCTCCACCCCCCGTCCTCCCTCATTCCTAGGTGCTGGAAGAGAAAGGGACTGTACTTTTACCTGCAGCAGTATCTAGCTCCCTTTCTACTGCTGATTATAAACAATATGGAGTGCTGAGGTGGGAAGTAAAAGGCTCATTATAAATTCTACACTTTTAGCTGATCTTTGTGTTTACTAGTGAGAGCTAATGGGGTAGTGTCCCCTGAGAGAAGAAACAAGACTCTTAAAACATAACATAATGGGGATCCTGAGTGGAGACTGCTGGATACGGGACAGCCTCCTGTATCTTGCGCCAGATCCCTGACTAGCCTCTGTTGCCCAGTGTCCCCACAAAGATATGGCTGAGTCCTGGTGTGAACCAAACAGTCATGGAAAGTACTGCTGACTACACTACTGCTAACACCTTAGGAAGCTACAAGATAGCAAAAACAATAATGAATAACTGACCTGATGTTCTCATTATGACAGTACAGTACTTCTAGCACTTCTAAAATACTAATTGCTTATCTCTCAAATTTTACTTCATTTGATTTTTACAGTAATCACAGGTTGAAGCAAGGGTACAGTGGATATCATCACAGTTGCCAACTTTCACATGGTAAATAAGCACCCTAACTTTCACAATAAGACAAAAATCAAGCTAATCCCATTTCAAAACAAGGCCAAAACAAGCCAATCCCCAAGAATCCCAACACTCTATGTTACTAGATCCCCCCTGCGGCGTGCAGTCAGGGACTGTGGTGGGCCTGCTGTGCACCCTGACTCTCTCCCCCCCTTGTCCCTGCTTGCCCTCCCCCCTTGCCGGGAGCCGATCCGAAAAAAAGAAGCAACAAGCCAAGAACTAGTCAACAAGCAACTCACAAACAAATTAAGCCAAAAACAAGCCCAATTCCTGCGGTTTTTTTCGCGGGTTTGGCATGTCTGGATATAATGTTCATTCCTCAGTCTCTTGTAGAAGGACTTGTTCTAATATCAATGCATGGGAATTTTGAGAAACTCCTGTTAAGGATTATGGGAGTGACACACATTTATTATAACACATCAGGTCACATAATCAGTGAACAACAGACAAGATTTATTTAAAGCTACACAGTCTCTTAGTTGTGCCCCCATGCTGAGCAAATGTTTCTGCCACATTCCCCTGCTGAAATCAGTCTGAATATTACACGTTAAGCCTTACAAATTTCTGCAGGGATTTTTTTCCCCCCCCCCCACTTCTTTTTAAATACCATCATTTGATATATTAGGACCGAGCCTGATTTTTGGGAGTAATTTCTAATTTCATTCCATATTGTCCAGTTGTTCCTAACCAATTGCAATTAAGATTTACAGTCATTCCACTCTAGCAAAAGCACTTGGCAGATCCTTTACACTGCTGCAGGCAAACATAAGCAGGCTACCATAAATCAAACAGTTATGATCATGGAAGACTTCAGTGTTCAACTCCACAAGCATTTATGTTATTTCATTTTTACTAGGACTGTCAATTAATTGCAGTTAACTTACACTATTAACTCAAAAAAAATTGCAATTAAAAATATTAATCATGATTAATTGCAGTTTTAATCGCACTGTTAAACAATAGAATACCAATTGAAAATTAAATATTTTAGATGTTTTTCTACATTTTCAAATATATTGATTTCAATTACAACACAGAATTCAAAGTGTACAGTGCTCACTTTATTTATATTTGATTACAAATATTTGCACTATAAAAGTGACAAAAAAATAGTATTTTTCAATTCACCTCATAGAAGTACTATAGTGCAATCTCTATCATGAAAGCGCAACTTCCAAATGTAGATTTATTTATTCTTTGTTACATAACAGCACTCCAAAACAAAACAATGCAAAACTTTAGAGCCTACAAGTCCTCTCAGTCCTACTTCTTGTTCAGCCAATCACTAAGAGAAACAAGTTTGTTTACATTTACGGGTGATAGTGCTGTCTGCTTCGTATTTACGTCACCTGAAAGCGAGAACAAGCATTTGCATGGCATCACAGATCAGCTAAACATTTATGCGCCTCTCCATGCTTCGACCACCATTCCAGAGAACATGCTTCAATGCTGATGATGCTTGTTAAAAAAAAAAAAAAAATGCATTAATTAAATTTGTGACCGAACTCCTTGGAGGAGAATTATATATCTCCTGCTCCATGGTTCTGCCCACATTCTGCCATGTATTTTGTGTTATGGTTGTCTCAGATGACGACCCAGCATATGTTGTTTGATTTAAGAACACTTTCACTGCAGATTTGACAAAACACAAAGACGGTTCAAATATCAGATTTCTAAAGATAGCTACAGCACTTGACCCAAGGCTTAAGAATCTGAAGTGCCATCCAAAATCTGAGAGGGACGAGGTGTGGAGCATGCTTTCAGAAATCTTAAAAGAGCAACACTCTGATGTAGAAACTACAGCACCTGAACCACCAAAAAAGAAAATCAGCTTTCTGTTGGTGGCATCTGACTCAGATGATGAAAATGAACATGCTTCGGTCTGCACTGCTTTGGATAGTTATCGAGCAGAATCCATCATCAGCATGGACACACATCCTCTGGAATGGTGATTGAAGCATGAAGGGAAATAGGAATCTTTAGCACATCTGGCACATAAATATCTTGTGACGCTGTTCTCGCTTTCAGGTGATATTGTAAACAAGAAGCGGGCAGCATTATCTCCTGCAAGGGTAAAAAAAATTGTTTGAGCGATTGGCTGACAAGAAGTAGGACTGAGTTGGACTTGTAGGGTCTAAAGTTTTACATTGTTTTGTTATGGAGTGCAGTTATGTAACAAAAAAATAAATCTACAATTGTAAGTTGCACTTTCACGATAGAGATTGCACTACAGTACTTGTATGAGGTGAATTTAAAAATACTATTTCTTTTGTTTGTCATTTTTACAGTGCAAATATTTGTAATAAAAATAAATATAAAGTGAGCACTGTGCACTTTGTATTCTGTGTTGTAACTGAAATCAATGTATTTGAAAATGTAGAAAACATCCAAAAATATTGAAATAAATGGTATTTTTTTTAAACGCGCGACTACTTTTAACTGTGCAACAGCCCTAATTTTTTCTGATTTTCCAAAAGGCTGATTAATAAATTCCAGAGCTATAATCAGATAGCGTAGGAGCCTCTTGCTAACTAAGCTAGTTTGAATGACTTCTCTTAAATGGCCTGTGGTTTTGTGTGTTCCCTATAGGTAGGTCTACACTGCAGCTGTCAGGTGCTATTTCCAGTGTGGGTACACAGACTTGCACTAGCTCTGCTCAAGCTAACACACTAAAAATAGCATGGACATTGCAGCTCAGGCTGGCATCCAAGCTTGGACCCAGGGGGTCAAGTGAGCTTGGAGTCAGGTGGCTTGTCCAAGCTGCTACCTGTGCCATAATGTCAAAACTGCTAATTTTAGGGTACTACCTGAGTCTGTGTACCCGCACTAGAAATCATACCCAACAGCTGCAGTTTAGACATATCCTATATGGCTATGCAGCCACTAAGTTATTTACTTCCTTACACATACATTGAAATCAGGCTGTTTGTTCTAAAAAGAAAATTCTCCCACAACCTATATTACAGAATCAGGATGTTGCCTTGTTGCAGGTCTATGGAAGAATGCCACTATATTAATCAATCACTTTAAGAGAGCTGACTAATGCCCTGATTCTACGAAGAACTGAGCATCCTTAACTCCTACCTGAATTTAAGGAGAGCTGGGGGAGCTGAGCATCACCCTGGATGTGCTGAGCACCTTACAAAAACAGATCTTAACACCGAAGCTAGGAAGATAAATCCATTGGAAGTATCTCTTTTTTAAAAATGCTTGTCCCAGTGATTCCGTTAAAATGGCAGTAAAAGATCAAGGGGGAGAAGAAAGCCTCAAAGGTTTGATACTAAATGAAGTTAAGCAGAAACATGTGGAGCTGCATACCAGAAGAAAACAGGCTAACAGGCCAAATTGGTTCATCGTGAGCTACTGTAGGCAATCACAATCAAGCATAGGGCAGCAGCTAGTTCATCCACTACCAGAAATCGGCTTTGCATCAAAGAATTCAATTAAATACATCATTAAGATTTTACTCCATTGAGAGCCAGATCGGGACAGTGGCACCACTTATATTTTGTCAAGCGATCAAATTCTGTATTCATTCATGTCTAAGGCCCTGTGTAAACCATGATTCTGCCTCCCCGTTGTTTGGGGGGGGGGGAAGGGAAGGGGAAATCATAGTATTGAGCTAATTCGACTGCTTGTGGTGGGGACGGGGAGTAGGGGGTATCACTACATGCCACCATCCATCTGGCTCAGCTGCTTCCTGCCTGTTTGGTTGGCTGGTGGGGCGAGAGGAGTGGCACTGAAAATACGCAGTAATTAGGAGCCCCACGCCAGCTCCCAGCAGGCCTGGGAGAGAGACCGCTTGAAGCATGGGGATAATATTGCTCCATCTTGTCTAATGACATAGTGCAGAGCTACAGTATTGTCTGTCTGCATTTGTATTGTGGATCCCTGAAGGAGGCGGCAGGAATGCTTTGCATGCCAGGTAGCGGGCTCTGAGCTTTAAAACATTTGTATGAAGGAGAATTTCCTGAGAGGACCACAAGCCTGAATTTGAAGCTGATATAGGTAAACTGCCCCCATCCCTGCATGGAAACATCTGTCACCAGAGTCTTGGCAGGTAGAAGTGCTTAGAAGAATACAGTATTGTGCATCTGAGGAGATCCTTCCACCAGTTTAAATGAGGAAAGGATTTCTTGGGGGATCCTGACCACCACATGCATGTGGTGTTTCTTAGGTAGATACAGATTTCAACGACTCTTGCATAGAGCACAGGTGAAGTCTGGCATGCTGTGTAACAAGTGCATGAGGTCACAGAAATACGAGCCATGTTTCACTGATGTTCTTCAGTGGGCTTGGAGCTGGTTGATGAGACCTACTATGATATGAAATCTCTGCTGTGAGAAGTAGGCCTTGTTGTCCTGGAATTTAACACCACTCCTATGAGCTACGCTCTGAGTCTGAGTGGATTTCTCTCTCGACTTAATGGTAGACTTGGATCCCTTATCTCTTTAGATGAGCTGCCAGGACTGCTGAATACTCTTGATGCTGTGGAAAAGACCAAAGAGTAGGACCTGTTCTGGTAGCGAGATGTGCCTACCAGGAATCTGAGGTTTTTGCTATGGGCCAGATGGATTGATATATGGAAATAGGCATCTTGCATGATGAGAGCAGCAAACCAGCCCTGAAGATCCAATAAGGGGATTACGGAGGCGAAAGTCACCATCTGAAGTTGAAATGTCAAATGAAGATTTTGAGATGTCAAAGGTCCCGGATGGGCTGCAAATCCCATCTCTCTTTTTGAATAAGAAAAAAAAATAGGAATAAAAATCTCTGCTCCTGAACTCCAAGGTTCCATTGCTCCGATTTGTAGAAGGGGTCCACTTGTTTTAACAGTCAGAAGAAGGGCACGCAAAAAGAGGTGCAGAAACTAGGGAGAGGTGGGAAGGAACTGGAACTGAATAGGATACCTCTTGCTTATGATTTCCAGGACCCAGCGGTCTGAGGTAATCCTAGCCCAAACTAAAAAGGTCTTTCTGAACATAAAAAAGGCAGCTGTCCAGAGGTGGTGGAAAAGGTGTAAGAATGCAAAAAATTCTCTGGTAGTTCTATCAGGTTCTCAATGATGGCATCAAACCTGCGGCCAGGGGGAAGCCCTAGACTGTGGGGGAGCAGAAAAGACAGCAAAGCGTTGTACATGATGGATATCTGTCTCACCCTCAGTATCTCTGAAGTCCTCTATGCTGATGGTAACGTTAGATATAGGAGCACTGTCTAAAAGTCTGCTGCTGGGGTGATCATTTTCTCCTTGTGGTTGGGACACAGAGGCCCTGTAACAGGGTGCTGGGAGGGCCACGCAGCCTAATTGTTGGTGCACCTGACCTCTGGGTGAGGTGCCAACATCTTTTATGTGGAGGGTAGGGAGACCCAGGCCCTTCCTCTCCACCAGGTCCCATCTGAGTCAATCCCTGAACAGAGGGACCTCTCAGCGGGGAGTCTAAATACACTGCCCTGGGCTACTTCTTACCACTGTCCCTTCAGTTTGGGGTGTGGCCCTTATAGTCCAAGTCACTGGAGTGACTTGCCTCCAGTAGCGCCCCCTCACGGACCTGGGGCAATGCTGGGGTGATCAGATGTCCCGATTTTATAGGGACAGTCCCGATTTTTGGGTCTTTTTCTTATATGGGCTCCTATTACCCTCCACAACCCTGTTCCGATTTTTCACACTTGCTGTCTGGTCACCCTAGGCAATGCCCTGCTGTGGTCCCAGGCTCCTTTGGGTGAGGCAGCCATAAGTTTGGTGAGACCAAACTCCACAATGTCTCTGTACTTCAATCACCCACCTACCTCAGTTGCTGGAGGCTCCTCCACAGTCTCCCTTGGCTGGGAAGACAGTGCTTACTCCCTGGTGGCAGCCTTGGATGGTAAGCTAGTGACCCTCCCTCTCAACTAGGGAGGCAGCTAGTTCATGCCTCTTCACCAGTCAGATTCAAACTGAGACAGGTTCTCTCTTATTCTCTCCCCTCCAGGCCTGCCATTGGCTACAGGTATAATGGTGCAGGGCTAGCTGGGCCCAAAGGCTCTCTTTAACCCCTGCCATGCTGATGGGCAGTTTCTCCATTCCATCACAGACCCAAAGAACTCAGAACCATCCTTGAATCTTTTGAAGGAATGGAGGGCATCATCTGTTCAAATCTCAGCCTGGCTCTCCAACATTCCCACCTAGATGTCTTGTCATCAATTTAAACTCCACTCAGCCCTCTAACCCTACACCATCCAGGCTGTGTCCAAATCTTCCTTCATAACATTTCAAAGATGCATCCTATTCTTTCTAACCAGATTCACAAAACGCAAACCCTCCTTACTTCTCATCTTAATTACTGAAACCACTCTCTTTCCAGTCTCCCTAGCTGCCTTTTCCAATCCATTCAAAATTTAGCTGCTAAAAATCACTTTCCTCACCCACTGCTCTAACTATGCCATGCTCAAGTTACTTGTCCTCAGGCAAAAAGCCATTTGTAACTCTGCCCCTCCCTGCTTTTCCATTTGTTTCTTATTGCACAGCCTCCTCTGTCAGTTTTCCCCATAATTATCAATGCCTTCTTCCACAATGTCCTAAATGCAGACACCCTCCACCACCACAGCCACCACCTTCTCCACACTCAAACCCCACTTTACTACTTACCTCTGCTGTAACAGCTATAAGAAATTAGCCAGTTACTGATGGTTAATTTGGGGGTGGGGGCATATGAGGATAGCTGACATACCTTTAGTTAGAAAAAATACAAAATGTATATAAAAGTTGTATACACTGGGTTGTACCCATTCCCCTCCCCTCCCCCTTGGTATGTAACTCATCTTTGATTTAAGCTCTTCAGGGAAAGGACTGTCCCCTGATACAAGTTTAACCGCACCTAACACAACGTAGCCCCAGATCTAAACAAGTCCTCTGGGCACTACTGCAATATTAATGTTAAACAATAATTACTATCATTAAATATTAATAAAAACAAGTATTCATTTGCTGCTAATTTTATATCCTTCCATCCTATGGAAGTTATCTTTAAGTATATAAATAAAAAACATACAGACACCTGATTGATTGATACACACAGCATACAAAACATATAGGTAATCATTTACTGTAAGCCTATAATTCCTTCCAGAGTATCATAATCCATAGGAGAACCCCAAATTGTATTTCCATGCAGTTTTTCATTCACAAGTATTTGGCAGCAGCCAATTTGGTACTCACCTAAAAGTGCCCCTTTCAACATCCTGCCCACTCAGTCGGACATGGATCCCTTCTTTCAGCAAAGATCCAAAAGCCATGTATTCTCCCAAGGCCCAATCAACCACTCTGTTCTTGGTCATTTCCAATCGGCCTTTCAAGATCCGAGAAAGCCCTATATGGGGGTAACAGTTGGGAATTAATGAGGCTAAGTCACAAATGTTCCACATTCATATTATATCCACATCTCTCAGAATGCAGAGGCTGAGCCAGGGAAACGTGTCAAGTTTGAATGGTTACTCCCAGCTAGATGCTCACCCACTGTACTTGGCAAATCAAAACCAGCAGCAGCACAAGTTAAAAAAAAAAAAAAAAAACACACAGATCCTAGTATATCCAAGAACACATAACCATGCTTAAAATACAGATCAAGACGAGGGGGCTAGAAATAGCTAGCTTCCTAGACAATATCTGACAGAACCAACACTTGATAATATAAAACTACACAGTTATTTATACCATGGTTTAGTGAGATGGAAATAAGGTGAGATACGGAGTTTGCCAGGAAGATTATTGTGCAGCAATACAAAAGGATTTTTTAAATAGATTTGGTTCTATTTTGTAGAAGATTGAAATTAAGAGACTGGGGTTGGTTCGGTTTTTGTATTTTACCCTACTAGACTTGTCTCAATATGGACTTTTGTTTAATTTGAAATGGATATGGATTTTCAGTTAGCATATGGTTTATGCACCAGCTGTTTTCCACAGGAAAGATCTTGTAATTTCTTCATTCTTTACAATCGCACAGAAATTTTAAATTAAAAAAAAAAAAAAAAAAAAAAAAAAAAAAAAGCACAAGGTGCACCCTCACTGACTTTCACAGAGAACGAAACTGAAAACTCCTTATGTCAGTGTAAATCAAATTGTGAGAATACAAGCCTCGCAAACTAGGTGTCATATTTTACTCTGTTATCTATTTCTGCCTCCATATTGATACTGTTACTAAATCCTGCCATTTGCCCCCTTTGCAACACCTCCAAAATCCTTCTCTCTGCTTCTTCCCTTTCCTAGCACAAAAACCCTTGCTCTTGATACATCTCATTTCAATCACCACAACCTTCTCAACTCCAGCCCCTTGATTCTTTCCTCTTTAGCCTGCTTTGAATCTGTCCAAAACATTCATCTACACTTTCCATTTACCCAAACTTTTCCAGCCCCACTTCACATTCCTTCACTAGATTCCCAACACTCATCCTCATCTTTTAAGTTCTGTACATTTAGCTTCTGCTTCCACTTCCAGTCTACTCTAGTCTCTCTTCGTCTGACCCGTGTCCCTGCCCAGGTTACCTAACTAACTACTTCCTTCACCTCTCCAACCCATGTCTCTAATTAGTACACTGACTGGTTTTTTTATACGGTCATCTCTTTGCAGAGGATTCTTGTCTTCAGACCTCTCTGTAAAGCACAATATTGATGCTGTACAAATAAACAAAACATGCCTTCTCACCAAGTGACCCAAATTGTACTGATGTGGATTTTACAAGAAATCTGTATGTTAAACATAGCAAAGGATTGTAGCAAATGTATTTGAGGACTGACTGCTACACTGTGTACAATTGGAATCTCTCTCCTGATTGGTAATCGTAGTTAGACTTAGACAATTTATGTTAATTAAATGCCATTTGAACACAAACACTGAAGATGTTTAATTGAAAGCATTGCCGTAACGTCGTCTTAGGAATTTTAATCACATAAAACACTCCCAACCAATAAACTCAAGATTCAGTCACCAAAAATTACTTCAAAATTTTAAACAGCTCATCTGGTGGTTTACGATTAATGCACTATAATAGGGCACTTGGGGAGGTTCATTCCTCAACCTGGATCCCCAGTCAGAGATTTGCACAGTAAAGTTCTATCAATCTGTGCAAGGCAGAACCACAGGACTTGCCACTTGCTACAGCTACAGCTACTGCCAGACAATCAGAGCAGTGGCTTTTGCTCTGGACAAAAAGCACCCAGACATCTTCATGGAGCACCTCCCAGTCCAACTCCCCAACCCCTTTCCTTCTCCATCTATTCTGTTGGCCTTTTGAAGCACCTGAAAGAGTTCTGTGGACCACAGTTTGAGCACTACTGCCTAAGGCTACATCCAGACTAAAAGCTGTGGGTATATGAGCAGGGGAATCACACTCATAGTATACAGATAGTCTTAGAGGAATGTCACTCCACAGAGAAATAGAAAGCTATGTTTAATTTGAAGGTGTAAAATCCACACCTAAAATTATTCTTCCAGTAATATTAATTTAAAACTAATCAAAGTCTCACAGCAATCCAGTGCCTCTTGCACAAATGCACACCAGATTTTTAAAGTTAATACAGTAATTGCTTCAATAAACATGCTAACATAATTAGGGATCCCTTTACCACTGCTTGTTACATTTAATATTCCTGAAGGAAAACGTACACAGAGAAGGTCCTGTTGCAGCTGCTAACATTGAGAGATTTCCAGATGTATATTGACATTTCATTTTTTTGAAGAGTGGTTATAAAGGGGAATGAGATTCTCTAGAGAGGATCCTATGCTGAAGAACAGCCCACACACCCAGGTGAACTTCCTTCACCTGATATGGACAAGGTGATTGGGGGTTACTGTGTCAGGTGGTTCCCCACAGGCTGAGCATACTGCCTCCAGATTCCACCAGCCCAGGGAGAAAGAAATTATGCTCAGACCGTGGCATGCTAGTGCAGACCACTACCCATTGAGCTAGTCATATGTTTAACTTTTAATCATTAGAGTTACTAGTTCAGAATTAAGCCCCTTGATGCTAAGGGTTAAGATTTTTTTTTTTCAGAAAGCACTTGACTCTCAGTAGCAGGACTTAATGTAGTCACTGGACTACATGTGTCATGTCTGCCCACAAGCTGAAAGAAAGTTTGACCAACCTTCCTCACACAAAGCACAGTACAATGATATGCCATGTGGTTGTACTAGAAAATGATTCCTTGAAACAAGCAGTATTGTCTGACTGGACGAAGCTGCATCCTTGTAAGAAGAGGAAATTATTTACCTACAAGGAAAGCATCATAAGGAGTGGTCTCCACAATCATAACTGTGCCTTTAGTATTTTAAAAACATGCTCAGATTTAAAATTTCCATTTCAGGAAGCAAGTTAGATTTGTACTTGTAGTACAGACATCTTTTCATACTATGCATTAAAGAATACAAGCACATGTCCATCTGCACAAGTGAAGACATACATGCATTGCACATCCAGAAAAGAACAGATGCCTTGATTAGTCTGGGTAGTTACAGTCTTACCCTCTTCACTAAGAAAGATTTAGCCAGCTGCATGTTATAAAGATGTTTTCACTTCCCTCCACATTGTAAGACCACAGAGAAAAGGAATTTACTTTAAATGAGGTTAGGAAAGAGGTGCTATGATAACAAAGGAATATTAAATTCTTGATGGAGAATAGTTCGGTAGGAAGTTCACTGCCACCTTCCCACCTGTCAGTAAGGTGGCATATGTGAATTGTGAAGGCAGGTCACCAGCTCCTTCCTCCCCTTTACCAATGTACCTCCGAAGAGCGACTACCCTGTGACTGATATGCAGAAACAAACAAAGCAAGGACAAAGAAAGCAATGTCTGACATTTCAGAAATAGCAGAGAATCCAGCTGACCTCCATGTATTTTGAAACCCTCGAGGGGCACAGAGCTAGCTCCATTGCCAATGTGGTTCAGCATGTCTTCTGGGATGCCTGTTGGAGGACAAGTCATGCTCTTTGGTTCTCCATTCAAATTAAAGAACCCTGGAAGGAGAAATGTTATAAGGCATTTTGGATGAATAGAGGCTTCTAATTATTAAGAGAACCACTACATTATCTGTAATAAAAATAAAAACATAAGAATTTTACTGTTAAAAGAAACACTCTTAAAATATCCTAATGTTTTCAACAGCCATTTCCAAACCTTTTAAATTAGGGAACGGATTATTTCCAGGCCCCTATACAGAACAATTATTGATCTCTCTCTCTCTCACACACACACACACACACACACACACACACAATATGGCTCTTTCGTTTGCTGTTTTACTTTAACTGATTGAGAGTGAAATTCAACCATGTGCAGGGAGCTAGCCAGCACAAGGTACATGCATCATTTCAGACCTACTTAAGGCCTGAAAATAGAGGTCCACAGAGGTGGAATTTCCCTCTGAAGGAATAAAGGCAGGTAACATTACAGATAAATGACTTCTCTGTTAATAGTAGACTGAAAAAAACTCTTTTCCAAGTGATAAAGTGTTGCTTTTGCCACATCCATTTCTAAAGATGTACTGACAACTACACCTCTGCCAAACTGTTTTGGCATCCTTTCATTCTGGTAGCATATGCAAACCAAGAACCAAATCCTTCACTTCAAAAGGATTTGGTGCCTGACAAAGGGCTCAATAAAGGTGGCAGGATTTTGGTTCAAAAGGCACCAACCAGTCTCACTGGCATTAGGGTATTTGAAAAACACTTACCAGGCCAAGGTGAATCAAGCCAGTGTTTAATGTGTAGAATTTTCTTATCCTTAGACCTAGTATAAGCTTCTTCACAGATTTTATCATACTTTGCAATTTCTTCCTATAGAACGAGTTTCCATATAAAAAGAGTTAGAGATTAACAAAAATATGCACTTTCTGTAAGCAGTGTGTCACCATTCCAAAGTGATGAAACATCCACATTACAGCACACAAAATTCCAGTTTTTATCTCAGTTATGCCAGTGTAAACCCAGAGTAACTCCACTGATTTCAGTAGAGATACGGGAGTTTGACTCAGCTCAAAAACTCTTAAAACATATTTGTCCATTTCTTAAAACAAAACCACCCTGCTATTTGGTTCTTTGAGCAGACTCTGCTGATGAAAGATCCAACACTAGAAGAGCAGGTGATATTCCAGGTCAGCATCAGAACAGCACACGTAATTTGTCATATGTATGAAGATTAAGGTTATCCAACTGGCTTCTGGTGTCACTACAGGGATCAGGAAGGAATTCCCCATGCACCTATGTAGCTTAGCCTTATAACTGTCTAGGTGCATTATTTGTGTACTGTGGGAAGACTGGCTCAGAGCCACAAAGGTATTTAGGCTTCTAACCTCCATTAATTTCAGTGAAAGTTAAGAGCCTACACACCTTTGTGGCTCTGAGCCAGTCTTCCCACAGTACACAAATAATGCACCTAGACAGTTATACAGCTAAGCTACATAGGTGCATGGGGAATTCCATCCTGATCCCTGTAGTGACACCAGAAGCCAGTTGGATAACCTTAATCTTCATACATATGACAAATTACGTGTGCTGTTCTGATGCTGACCTGGAATATCACCTGCTCTTCTAGTGTTGGATCTTTCATCAGCAGAGTCTGCCCAAAGAACCAAATAGCAGGGTGGTTTTGTTTTAAGAAATGGACAAATATGTTTTAAGAGTTTTTGTCTGGGCCATCTCATTAACTATTAGTTTTTGCCTAAGGCAGGATACCAGACTCAGTGATCTTTGGTTCAATCTAGAATTCTACGTTCCTAAAAAGTTGGAACACCGTATCCCCATGCAATGCCTTGCTTTACAGTGCTACTACTACTACGTCCACTTCCACAAGCATAAAAGTACAATATAAAGAGTTAGCCAGTTTAATAGGAATAACTATATAGTAAAAAATGCAGATTTAATTTTTATATGGTAGTTCAGACTTATCTCTGAACTCTGAGTGCAACAGATTCAATACAATTGAGGCACAAAACTAATGAGTTTGTTATCCTATTCTAAGTAAACATCAGCATATTGCCTACAATTGCCAATTACATAAGATGATCCAACAAGAAGCTCCCATGATTAGAGATGCTGTCGATATAATCACGAATATTCAGACACCTCTGAATTGGTGTTCCCACAGATCCAAGGCAGGGAGGTGAATTCTGATTCCCTGTATCTCCCCTCCACTTAAGCTCTTTAAATCATACTAATCTGCAATTTTCAAAGGCTGCTGAAGCACTGACACAGCTAATATTAAACAGTCTTAACAGCCCTACCTTATCACTGTATCAGTCTAAGAATTGAGGAGAACCTGTTTTTCTGGGTACCATGTATTATTTTAATTACTACACAGCATTTCCAGTCCTCCTAGGTTGACAGTAGCTATGTACATAGCATATCAACACAAGTGTCTCAGCTTCACCAGTTAGAGACAATAATCAATTTTTCTCCATCTTTAAGCCTTATGTCAGGTAAGCAATAAAAATTAAGCTCATCTCCTGCCACACATTTCTCCAGTAGTACTATTTTCTATTTTATGTAAAACAAAACAAGACAGTCAGAAAAAGGCATAGAATGAAGGCAACAAAGTAGTGAAGCAAAAAGTAGTTAAGGAAACAGCATGCAGTCACTTCCTTCTGCAAACAGCATCACAAACAGCCTTCTAGTTCTGCTGACATACTGTACCTCAAACTCCTGTAGTGTTACAGTCCCATCTGCAATCAGTTTGTCAGCATACTTCTTCAGCACTGGCACCTGCTTGTGAATCTGCTTGTACATCAGGGGCTGGGTGAACATGGGTTCATCCATTTCATTGTGGCCTCTCCTTCGGTAACAAACCTACACCGGGAAGATTCATATCTGTCAATAATGAGAGACATGAAACTAATCCCTTAACATTTCCTGCTTTCTAGAGATTTATAGGCTTAAGGCATTAAAGTTGTTGCTCAAAGAGACATTAAAATCAACATAAGTCTCTTTGGGGTAAGGGCTCCCTCTTATTTTGGGTACAGCATCTAGCACAACAGGGCTTTGGTTCTGGTTGGGTCCTCTAGGCCAGCGTTTCTCAACTGAGGGTCCACAGACCCTGGGAGCCGCAAACAGGTTTCAGACGGTCCACCAAGCAGGATGAAGCCACAGAGCCTCACCACCTGAAGCCCTGAGCTGCGCTGCCTGGGACTGAAGCCTGAGCAACTGAGCTTCGCGGGAGCCCCTGTGGCATGGGACCCCAGGCAACTGCCCTGCTTGCTACCCCCTAATGTTGGGCCTGGCTTTTAAAAGAAGAAAAACAGTTGTTGTGGCACATGTAGACCATGGAGTTTTTATAGCATGTTGTAGGGGGTGGGGTTCAGAAAGAAAAAGGTTGAGAACCCCTGCTCTAGGCAGTACTATAATACAAGTAGTAATGTAACGTAGGGAAAACTGCTTAAGTGTCGCATTCAAGCCAATAAATGCAATGAGCGCAGCAATGTTTATAAATACTTAGTAACATATTTGACATTACTGACTTATTTTAAAAGACTAGCATAAAATATGCAAAGTGAAGAGTTAAGATTAACCCAGTACTTACTAAATCTACAACCACATCTTTATTGAATGTGTTTCTCCATTCTACAGCGACATTGCACACATACATCACTGCTTCAGGGTCATCAGCATTCACATGGAATATGGGTGCGTTAACCACACGGGCAACATCTGTAGGGTATGGAGATGAGCGGGCCATTCGGGGATCTGTGGTGAAACCAATCTAAGAAAAAACAAGCTTCTGTTAATATGTGGAAGAAAGGGTTTTTTGTTTTTTTTTGCTTTTGTTTTGAATGCCTGAAGTCTTAGTTTAATACATAGTTATTTACATGACAGTAATTATAGGCTTTTCACTTTGGAAGGTAATTTCTTCTTTAATTCATCTAACACAATGCATCATTTTTACATGCTCATTGGGGTTCCACAAAATCCGTGTCTCCTACGCTGAGCACAGCCAGATGTGCTGACCATTTTCAGGCTATAATCATTCTAGTCAATGGAAGAGGGCTGGTATATACAATCTATCATGACAAGAATAAAAACAAGGAATATATGGGAAATCATTAGACCCAAATTGCTTAAGATATTCTGTTTTTCACCTGGTTATTGACCACAACATGAATAGTGCCATTTGTGGTGTATGATGGGAGGTCACTGAGATGAAAGGTTTCATAAACCACTCCCTGTCCAGCAAAGGCAGCATCTCCATGTAGTAGTATGGACATGACCTAAGATAAGGGAGGAATGAAAAAAAAAGCATTAGGTAACAAGAAGTGTAATTGTCAGTTCCTCAGGGCATGAACTTTTTGTTATGTATTATTACAATGACCAGCACAGCACCATAAGCACTGGTCTATGACTGGGTTTCCTAGGAAGGACCACAATTCAAATAAAAAAAAAAAACCATGTAAGAAATCATAACATGCATGCTTGTCTGCATTCAGACTGCTTTGTTTGATTCCCAATTGAGTGAAAGTTACAACCTATCTGAGGTTTCCAAGTTCAGGAACTAAGTTAATCAACCTGGTAATCAGTCAGAGAATTAGGAAGTTTTACCCTGTGCTAATTTAAAATTATTAGTTTAGTTCAAAGGCCATCATATCCAATTACACAAAGAAAAGTTTCAGTGTCTTGAAGTACCCCCCACTTCTGCAGCTCAAAACTTTTGTAAATTGGGCTATTAGAAAAACATAAACACAGCAGCAAAAGTTATCCTAGCATGCTTGTAATTTTACCTTTTTCCCTTCTGTATCCCCTCTGTAAAACTGCTCAGCTTTGGTCTTCCCCTGAACAACAGGGTTTACTGCTTCCAAATGAGATGGGTTAGCCACAAGCGACAGAGTGATGTTCTTATTTGTTGCTCGGTTGATCCTCTCATGGTACATTCCCAAATGATATTTTACATCCCCAGACCCCTAACATACAGAGACAGTCAAGGTTCATGTACACCAGCCATATAAACTACTTCTAATTCAACATTTAAAATCTCCACTTCATACTGAAAAATGAATCTGGCTAGCTGTTACGTGTCACGCTGCATGTTATTTTTATTGAAAATAATTTCAAATTTTAAACATTTGTTTCTGTTTTAATACCTCAGGGTCAGAACACAACACTTAATATTAACTAAGCACTGACAACATGCTTGTCTCTGCAAAATAGAGGAAGATGGTTGGAGCTAAAACAAACTGTGTTAGAGAGATACCCTGTGACTCGAATTCACTGTTTAGAGTTAATGACTAGGAATCTTTCTGCATTTGAAAGATGTGCTATAGTGTTTTGTAAAGAATAAAGTTACCAATGAACCCCATTGATTCTGATCACTTTACAAAACAAAATTATGCATTTTAATAGTTCCTAGTACTGTGTATTTACATGGACAAGAACATCCAGAACAATTCAGTACTTATTCTCTATCAGTAATAAAGTTGCATGTTACCTCATCAGCTGCTTCAAGTTTTGGATCAAACTGACAGAAGATCTGCTCCAACTCCTTTCGGATGACATTGGCCAGTACATTCAACCTACCTCTAAACAATAGAAGGTTCTTTGATGAAATCTTACCATACAATTTTGGAAATTAAAAAAAAAAAAAAAGTATTTTAAACATCTAAAATACTGTCCCTTAATCCTCCAACCACACCACAAACCAGTGTGTCCCTACTGCATCTCCATTGGCCCTCCATAGTACCTAGGTATTTAATCGCAAGCTAGAGATTTTTCTTTTGTGGGTTTCTATCACAACCCTAACATGCCATCAGTAGAGTGCTATTATCTAGACCAATTACTCGACAATTATCACAGATGAGAGACTGGAGGAGTTTTACTTGTTTTGGCTGTTTGGGGGGAGGGAGGTACCATATTTTGCCTTCAGATACACATGCAGAGCTACTCTCACGCACACCGAAGTGCAGGCAGGATATGACCCTTTGAAAATATATTTTAATGAATGGTTATAGCAATAAGCTACAGTGGGCTGTGTATTAATTGGCTATTGTTTCTTGCTTCAGTCATGTTGCAAGGCAGAAGGCCAAAAAAAGCACCAGTAGCCAACTAACGCCCCCTAGAGTGGCTTATTGCTACCACAGTATAGCTCCTTCATTTTACATTTCTTGATTCTTAGCTTAAAAATCCCCACAGTTTTATGAAATTAATATAACATTCTGTGAGTATGAAAAGTAGCTCCTAGTACAAGGTTATGAGAAAATAGCATTGAATAGTTATGAACCCTTTCTCCTACTATGATAAATATAATATATTGTTTGCTAATTTTTCCTACCCCTTCTTTTAAGGTTCCCTGAATTATAAGGACCCTTTCTCCCACCTGAGAAAACTGACGACCCTTTCAACAAGAATCAGTGGCTCAGCATCTATGTTCCAAATACTAAAGTGTTTTCAAAGTTGATTCTATTGCCACCTGTAGCAGATTGAAACCTGGGAACCAAAGAAATCCCAGAAGCAAATGTGCATCTCACTTTTTAAATAAAAGGATGTTCATTTCCCCTTTTTAAATGACTCTGCCCCTGCCTGTTTAAGATCTTATTCGTCAATAGTGTCCCCATTCCTGGCACTGCCTTCCAGAGTATAGATAGGATGTACCAATTTCCCACATCTCAATTCCAAGCTCTCCACAGTGGGGAATGAAGTAGAATGCCTGCCAGACTCACTTCCTATTTCAAAGCAGATACTTGACTAGTCTCCCATGATGAAAGCTTTAGCCCCTCACTGAGAGATAGCTCCCTTAGGATTCTGTGATATTGATACTCAATATATCTTTTAGCTGGGATAACTAACCTGTTTTACCAACCTCCCTAATAACATCACATTCCCAGTCTCTAAAAGGGGCCAGAAACCTAAAGCAGCATATACCACACTGTGCAAATGAGTCCATTATTATTTGCCTTTTTTATTTTAAATGAACAGTTACCTGTGAGGCATCCCCATTATTACATATTCAACCCCCATTTCGCTGGATTTGTCAATGATGGTTTTAAGAGCAGGAATCATTACTTCACACCCTTCTAAACCAAAGCGCTTCTCTGAGGACCACTTGCGGGCAAGGAAGTCTTCAAATCTTGCCAAAATAGGGAGAGAAAAGCAATAAGTTAAGGAAATGCATCAGATGGTGATTTTTTTTTTTTTTTTTTTTTTTAAAACACAATCAACTGAAGGGCATTTGGAGAAGTAACATAAGATGCCCACTGTAATTTTAGAGGAGACTTCTCAATACATACTCATATTTCTCAGAGCACTAATTTTATTGGGGGAAAATAAGTCTATAAAAGAGGAAGGATCTCTCTCTCACTTCCCCCCACCACCACCTTTAAAAGTTCTCACCAGCACTTTGTGAATTGATCCTGACACTGGGAAAATATTATGATGAACAAAATCAAACCACAGAAATTACGGCAAAAATCTCAGGTCAGATTTTGACTTTTCTAGTCTGCTCTCCCTACATGCATGAAGTTCCCACTGACTACAATGGGGAAAGCCTCACAAGCAGGCAGAACGTCAGAAGGGTAAACCACCCTGCAAATCCAAGAGGAGACAAAAGAGAGTCCCATATCTTCTGGAAGTAACAATGAGTAAACAGTTAAGGGAAATGGCAGCATAAAAACTTGCAGCAGAAAACATGTAATTCCAAAGGAAATCTTGGAAACCCTATTCAGTGGCACAGCTCCTGAGACTAAGTGATGTAACAGTTGGTAATGTGCCAGGAACTGCTACAATGGAATCTATGCCTCAGGAATCAGTAACTACAGACATAAAAATCTGTCCTTTACTGACAGTTCTATGTTGTTCCATCTTTTAATGGGTTAGGGCCAGAGGCACTGCACACAGTTAAAGTGGCTTTTAACAAACGCTGAAAGGATCATTTATAAAGCCTAAAGATATTGAACACAAAGAAAAATAAATCTCCATGAAATAACATTAGTGGTTACATCATCAGTGTAATGCAAGGCCTAATAATGTCACAATGTCCATTAATACTCAGCTCCAAGTATAATGCTGAAGATTACCTCCCTTCTGATCTAAAACTTAAAAGCCATAACAGCAGTGAAATGGAATGTTGCCAGAAAACTCTCCTAAGCTCACCCAACAGTTTAGATCTAAGGCAGTGTAGAACCTTAAGAACAATGGACAGATCCTGAACTGATGTTAATTTGATAGCACCATTGAAATCAATGGAACCACATTGATTACAAAAAGTAGAGGGTCTGGCTCCTTGAGCATAAGCCCTCTAGACCAGGGGTAGGCAACCTTTCAGAAGTGGTGTGCCAAGTTCACTGTAATTTAAGGTTTCGCGTGCCGGTAATACATTTTAACGTTTTTAGAAGGTCTCTCTCTATAAATCTATAATATATAAATAAACTATTGTTGTATTTAAAGTAAATAAGGTTTTTAAAATATTTAAGGAGCTTCATTTAAAATAAAATTAAAATGCAGATCTTATCAGTTTAGTGTGATCCTTGCCCTCGCTTTTCCTTGCTGAGTTTTCCAATGTGGGCTACAGCAGAGGGTGACTGAAGAGCACTGGGTCGAGGCCAGGAGCAGAGCCCTGGGCTGGCTGCCGGTACCCCAGGCTGGCAGTGGGCTGAGTGGGGCCGGCAGCCGGAACCCCAGACCAGCAGCAGAATGAGCCGCTCAGCCCACCGCCGGCTCCACTCAGTCCGCTGCTGGTCTGGGGTTCCAGCAGGGGTGAAAGTAACTTAAATTTCTTACAGGTACTGTCATAATGCAACCCCCCTCGGGTGCAGGAGCTCATGAGGTGGGGATGTGTGGGTGTGGTGGGGAGCACTCAGGGCAGGGGGTTGGGGTGTACGGGGGCTCAAGGCAGGGAGTGGGGATGTGGATGATGCAGGAGTCAGGGCTGGGAGCATGGGGGGTGCAGGAGTCAGGGTTGGGTGGCATGAGGGGCTCAGGGCAGGGGGTTGGGATGTGTGTCTAGTGGGGAAGTCCAGGGGGCGGGGGGAGGCGGGAGCTTGGGGCTGGCCTGGGACAGTCCTGGTTGCAGCCGGGTTACCTGGATGGTGGGTCAGACCCTGCTCCATGCTGTTCCTGTTCCTGCCAAGGGAGCTGCGGGCCAGCTGTGTGGGGGCACTGCATCTGCAGGCAAATGGGGGGCGGTGGCAGAAGACCCCCTGGCCTGCCGCTCCCTTCCCCTTCCCCCCCCAGGGGCCACAGCTGTGCATGCCGCAGGGATGGCACATGCCTGCACTGCCCTGGTATCCAGCCACAGTGGCGAGAGAGGGCAGCAGGACAGACTAGGACGCGGACACCTCCACCGCGCCTCCCGCCGGCCCCTTTCACTTGCCTGACTGCCTGCTGCTTAGTCTGGTGCACAGAGCTGCCAGCGCCAGCCTGCAGTAGAGTTCCAGCAGCCAGCAGGACTCCAGCTGGGAGCGCACCATGCGCCGTGCCTCCACCTGCAGCGGAGCGCCCCAGCATCGGCTGGCTCCGAGCGTGCATGCTCCGCCTTACTTTCACTTTTAGGTTCCGGCTGCTGGCCCCTTGCCAGCCGGGGTCCCAGCGGCCAGGACCCCAGCTGGCAAGGGGCCGGCAGCCAGAACCCCAGAGCAGCGGCGGGCTGAGCAGGGCCGGCGGCCAGGACCCCAGAGCAGCAGTGGGCTGAGTGGCTCAGCCCACTGCCAGTCTGGAGTTCCGTCCGCCGGCTCCTGACAGCCAGGGTTCCAGCCGCTGGTCCCGCTCAGCCCGGGGTTCCGTCCTTCCAGGCCAGCTGCGGGCTGAGCGGGACTGGCGGCCGGGACCTTGGCGTGCCATTAAAAATCGGCTCGCGTGCCATAGGTTGCCGACCCCTGCTCTAGACAATGGGGTGAATTAAAATGGCAGCTGTATCTGTGATTTTCCATCCTTTTGGGGCTTGATGTTAACCCAGTAGTGCACAGGGTAACTTCCCCCTTCCCTTCCAGTTAGCAAGTGTATTTACCAGAGCACATTGCCATGGACTTTGGAAGCATTTTCAACATTTCAAAATGCAATTGAATTTTGAAATTCAAAATTTGCAATTGGGACATCTTGCGTCAGGGTCAAGGAGATTCTGGTTATATATGTTTAGAAATAGCTGGGTATCCTAGTTTCCTTACCAAACATAAGTTGGAAATGTTCACGAGCAGGCAGGCAGTAGGTGGACAAGGCTGATAAGTTGTGTTCACCATGTATTAAAGACTTGCATGTGATAGAACAGTCACAAATTGATAACATTAAAAGGGTCTCCTCACAACCTCCTATCCTTCCTGTCTCCCTTCATCCACACATGGGAATATAGAAAAAAAAGGTAACGAACCTTTCCGTAACTGCTGTTCTTTGAGATGCGTTGCTCATGTCCATTCCATGTTAGGTGTGCGCGTGCTGCGTGCACTGTCACCAGAAATTTCCCTCAGTGGTATCTGTTGGGCTGGCTTTAGCGTCCTCTGGTGCCACATGCTTATGTGCAAGTATAAGGGGCACTGCTGGCCCTTCACCCTCTCGGTTCCTTCTCAGAGAGAGAGGCAGGAGGTGAGTTGTGGAATGGATATGAGCAATAAATCTTGAAGAACAACAGTTACGGGAAGGTTAGTAACCGTTTTTTTCTTCTTCGAGTGATTGCTCATTTCCATTCCACATTAAGTGACTCACAAGTGGTACCCAAGGAGGGGGGCTTGCAGTTCATGGACATGAGAATTGCAATACTGCTCTCCCAGATGTCATCTCGAGCCTGTTGGGTGATGGCATAGTGGGAGAAGAAGGAATGCACTGACAACTAGATCACTGCTCTGCAGATGTCTTGGATCGGGACCTGTGCCAGAAACTCTGATGAGGCCTGAGTTCTCGTCGAGTAGGCAGTCAAGATGGCAGGAGGTGGGACGCCTGCCTACTTGTAGCATGCACGAATACAGGAGGTTATCCAGGATGAGATTGTCTGGGCTGAAACTGGTAGGCCTTTCATCCTATCTGCTATTACCATGAAGAGCTGACTGGATTTACGGAACAGCTTGGTCATCTCAGTGTAGAAGGCTAGGGCATGTCTAACATCCAACAAGTGGAGATGCCCCTCCTCTGAATTCCTGCATGGTTTTGGGAAGAAAACTGGCAGGAAAATAGCCTGGTTACTATGGAACTACGGGACTACCTTTGAAAGAAATACCAAGTGAGAGCACTGTTGAACCATGTCCTTGAAGAATACCGTGTACGGTCGTTCTAACGTAATGGTCCTGACTTCCGAGACCCTTCTGGCTGAGGTAACGCCACCAGGAAAGCAACCTTCCAGGAGAGATACAGCAGCGAGCACAATGCTAGCAGTTCAAAGGGAGGGCCCATGACTCTTGACAGGACTAGATTTAGGTCCCATGGCAGAATCGGTTCATGAATTTGAAGGTAAAGTCTTTCTAATCCTTTAAGGAAGAAAATGGACACCTCATGTGAGATGACTAATTAACTATGCTAAAGAGAAACTACTGAATAATGTCTTGCCAAAGCACAAGGAGGTGTTCCACCAATTGTCATGGCTGGTAAGAAGGAACTGAGAGGGTGTGGGGCTGACAGTGCCCCTTATACTGGTGCATAAGCATGCGGCACCAGAAGGAGCTAGAGACAGCCCAACAGATACCACTGAGGGAAAATTTCCAACCACAGTACACACGGTGTGCACACATCTAATGTGGAATGGACATGAGCAATCACTCAAATAAGAACAAAAGCTTTCTCTTCCCCTTCCCCAGGTAACATCTGGGTTCTAAAATAGCATTTGGAAAACCAAATCCTCTGTGGCGGTTCAAGAGGGCAGTACGCTCGTATGTGGATAGTAAGGAGGTATCAGTGCACCTCACCTGAAGAACTGCCTGTAACATCTAAAGAAACATACGACTTGGTTACTGCCACCAGAAGGGTGTTCTATGGCTTTATTAGTATTTTGATCAGATTCTGACCAGTCTATATTCTGAAGAAGAGAAAAGAACATGTTGCCTAGGGCCTGACATCTTAGATGTAACCTCCGGTGCCACAGGATATTTGAACCAGCCAAGTCAGAAACTTCCCAAACAATCAATTTGGTAGTCTCATCACACCCTTCAAGGGACAATGGCAGTTAATTCAGGCCAAGGTTGTTAAAGTTGAAGTTTCACCAAAGGAAAAAAAAAATATCTGTCAATAATTATATATATAAAATCTATGCAAAACAAACTTTAATAACCTAAAATTTTCCCTGAATTAGCTAAAATTCAGGTTGAACTTTCACAAAAAATGTATTTCACACACACACACACACACACACACACACACACAGTGATTTGTTGTATTTTTTTTTTAAAGTAGCAGCTTTCATTAGATTTACACATCCTCCCTGCCAGACTGTGAAACTAAACACCAAGGGAACTTGTACATGAGAAGCAGGGCGGGAGAGAGACAGACATGCCTAGAAAGGCCTTGATCCCACCAGCTGGTGTGCAGCCATTAGAGTCTGGCCACATGAATCAGACTGGAGAATCAGGGCCTAACATTGCCTGTGTTTATCATTTGTGTGAGTCTCCAGAGATATACAATTTTTCTAAAAATTTATAGATATACATATTTTCTAAAATAAAAAATTGAGTTAGGTGCTATTTCTACATCTACAGGTAAACAAATGAGAAGACGTTAGATTATTAAAACTGAATTTTAAAATCTAAGGTGATATTAGCAACACGTGAAGGAATAAACATTTAAAAATATATATGATTCTTAGCATGATAATGCCCCGAGCTACAAGACTGCAAACTCAGAGTAAGAAGCAGATTTTGCACAGCAATAGATATAGCACTTTCAACCTTTTTCAGTAGGAATTGTGTCCACAGCTGGCTGGGACAGTAATTCATCTAAATACTTCTTTCTGTATTTTCCATAGACAAAACAAATTTGGTAAAGTGTTTGGCTCCTTCCTGTTGGCCAAAATCAGGTCCCTCCACAGCTTACACAGGCAGAAGTAATGCAAATTTCTGCATCAGGAAGATAAATGAGGAAACATCACACAGACAAGTTGTTTAACAACCTGTCACTCAAATGCCATGTTCACCTGACTATTAAGTGTCTGACTAAAATTCCTTTGTTTCATTAACATTTAAAATTGGACAAGAATGATGCACTGCTGTCTCCCCAACTGAAAATATTGCCAAACACCACAGACAGTGACAAAAACTTCAGTACCTTCTGTTGAAACTTCATTTGTAATAGCTTTTGACTGCCTCTCCCTCCCTCTCTTTTTTTTTGGTGGGGGGGGGAGGAGGAACAATCTAGTAAAGAAACATATTCCCATTAATCACTCTCTAAATCAGTGTCACAATCTTGTGCTGACTGCAGTGTTTGTCAAAGTCGCCAGATGGCCAGCACTGAGAAATGAAGTCCTGTCCTGTGGATAACCATGTAGAGAATGGGCAGCAAGCCTCGCTCCTCACGCAAGAAGGTAGGGTGGCCTTCATACTCTATGACCTTGCCACAGACACAGTCAACATGGGTGCCAATGGAGGGAGTGATTGTTGAGATGTGGATTTCAGTGTACTGGGAACTAGACACCTCCTTCAACTTGCTTAAAATTCAGGTCACTAAACAGACAGGAGATGAAAAAAGTCTGTGGATTCAGACAGAGTGCCATGGTAGAGCTGAATTTGGCATAGCTCAGAAGAGGCGAAACAGACATGCCTTTAAATTACCTTTATGCTTCCAAATCCTGTTCTCTCCTGGTACAGCTTTCTGAAGCCCGGGAAGTGCGCTAAGTTAGTGGTTTTCAAACTTTTTTTCTGCGGACCCAGTTGAAGAAAATTGTAGATGCCCACGACCCAGTGGAGCTGAGGATGAGGGGTTTGGGATATGGGATGGGCTCAAGGCTGGGGCAAAGAGTTGGGTTGCAGGAGGGGGTCAGGGCTCTGGGCTGGGGGTGCAGGCTCTGGGCTGGGGATGAGGGGTTCAGAGCGTGGGAGGGGGCTCTGGGACAGGGGGTTGGGGTGCAGGAGGGGGTCTGGGCTCTGGTCTGGGGGTGCAGGCTCTGGGGTGGGTCTGGGGGGTTTGAGGTGCAGGAGGGGCTCTGAGTTTGGGGGGCTCAGGGCTGGGGCAGGGTGCAGGAGGGGGTCAGGGCTCTGGGTTGGAGGTTCAGGCTCTCGGGTGGGGCTGAGGAGGGGGGGTTTGGGATGCAGGAAGGAGTTCCAGGTTTGGAGGGGCTCAGGGCTGGGGTGGGGGATTGGGGCACAGACTTGCCTCCAGTGGCTCCCGGTCAGCAGTGCAACCGGGGTGCAGAGGCAGGCTTCCCACCTGTCCTGGCACCATGGACCGCGCTGCGCCCCGGAAGCGGCCAGCAACAGATCTGTCTCCTAGGCAGAGGTGCACAAGTGGCTCTGTGCAACTCTCGACCACAGGCACTGCCTCCCCAGCTCCCATTAGCTGGTGCTCAGGGCAGGGGCAGCAAGTGGAGCCCCATGGCCCCCCTGCCTAGAAGCCAGATCCGCTGCTGGCCGCTTCCGGGGCACAGCGCGGTGTCGGAAAAGGTAGGCACTAGCCTGCCTTGGCTGGGCAGCACTGCCAACGGTACTTTTAACATCCCAGTCAGCGGTGCTGACCAGAGCAAGATGACCCAGTGCCTTACATGCTGTGACCCAGTACTGGGTCGCAACCCACAGTTTGAAAAACACTGCGCTAAGTTATGTCTGGTTGTCCTGACCCCAAGGGGCCATTCTGGCAGTAGAGCATCAGTTGGTTGCAGGGATAACCTGGCCATGCCACCTATGTCCAATACAGGATGAGCACATCTACTCTACACACCACCTGGGGATTCTCCTCACACCAGGGAAATTCTGAGAGGGCCAGTTACAACGGCTTTTCAGTTTTGGGGCACCAGAGTGGGGCAAAGTACACAGAGTATCGTGGACAATCAGGTACTTTAGAAGGTAAGACTGGCTGGGAAAGCTCAACAACAGCATTCAAAGCCACTCTTCATAGTTTGTCTGAAAAGAACGCTAACCTATTTATATGGATTGGTTTATTAAAACATTTGCCCAAACCTCCAACACAAACCAGTGAATTTGCTGCTAACTGTGTTACAAAAGCCATGGAAATATCCCAGAATGTGACCTATCCCTTCCTCCCCTCAAAAGAAACAGAAAACAAAATGTTGCTGGACAAACCCCAACATACCTCATGGAGCGCACCAGCCTAGCCAACAATGTCCTTTTTTCCTCATTTGTAAATTTCATGACACCAGGAGTTTCAAACTTCTGCCGGATCCACTGGCATTGCTCCACGTCATTGATGAACATGAATTCCAGTCCAATGTGCTGACAGTACGTATTCTAGGAGGTGAAACATGAAGTCCAGAAACTTACAATTTTGGGAGTTCATGGATTGGGAGAAGTAGAACAGATATTTTAAAATTAAAGCAAATAGTTTATTTACATTATCATTCCCACCACCTCCTTGTATTAAAATGCAATTTCCCTCCTCTTTGTATTAATTCTTCCTAGGGGCTGTAAGCAATTCAGTTCTTTTACTAAACCCTAAATTTGCCTGTTCCCAAGTCCCACAAACTTTCAACACAGAAACTAATATTTCAGACACTTGGAATCTGGAAGATTTTTCACACCTGGTAATAACCATTAAAAGTAGGTCAATATATATGCACTAAACTAATTGATGAAGTTCATCTAACTGACAAAAAAAAAAAAAAAAATCAGTCATTGCTTTGGATGCTCCAGGAAAAAATTCAAATTGGTTATCATATATATCAAATATATCCAAAGGGTTTAAAAAAAAAATCACCTGAAATCAAGTAATAAAGACAGTGAAAAGATATGTATGAAGCCCCATGCAAATTGTTTGATAGCTGTCAATTCTTACAAGGCTAGAAATCAGTTTCAGATTTCCAACCACACTGAAAGGGTAAGGGAAGTTACCTAATTTTGTCTTTGATAATGGAAAAATCAACATATTTTGGAAGTAACTCCTTAGTTTGGCACTGTGTGTATTTATAAGTTTTCTATTATTTTAGAGGATATGTTCACTGGACAGATATATTATACATAAAAGAGGAAGTTAATAGGAGCACCAAATACAGAGATTTTTACAGGAAAAAAAAGCACCAAATCCAAATATACAAGAAAGTCTGATTGTGATAATGTTGACAAAGCCAATCCAAACTTCTGCAATTAAATGATTTTTTCCCCCTTTATAGCATGTTTTGTTTCATGAATATGTGATATACAAATAGATTTAAAAAGCCTGGTATTTTTTAAAATTGCCACACAAATAGCAGGGAGATAAGACAGACAGGCACAAGGCAAACTGAAAAGATACATTCCAAGTCTGCAATGTAGAAAATGACAATGGATCCCCTACAGTGCCCCTGTATGTGCTATGAGTCCGATCTTGCAAAGTGCTGAAGAGCCAATGGTGAGAGCATTCAGTACTTCAAAGGAGCATCCGGCAAGATCAGGCACTGTATTGATTCATTTCTAATGTTCTTTTTTCTCATTTTGGGTTCTTCCTGCATTATTTTGTTAAACATTTCGAGTTTCACTGAATTCATACGGCATAATTACATCAGCTATTGGGAAAAAAATATAAACTATGCAAGAGTGGGGGGGAAGCCACTATCATACAAGCCGTTTCCAATCTGTATTGAGGTGAGTTTAGGGCCCAATCTCAAAATCATTACACAGGAAAAAGTCACACTGATGTCAAGGCTGCAGGATCGAGCTCACAATGCATCCTGGGGAAATACATGTAATGGAAGCTAGTGGCCTACAAGGAGTTTGTCTCTGATAGACCCAAAGAAAACACAAAGGAATGTTTTAAGGGCCCTTATCCTGCAAAGCGATCGGCTAGAATAATCCCTTTGCAGGAATAGGGCCTATGTTAGTATTATGCTGCATGGCCCACTACTACCTCCTCCATTACTCTGATTATTTGGGGCATTTGAAAGATGACACGACGGCTTCTACCATTTATAAAAACTCTAGGGCAGTGGTCCTCAACCTATTTACCATTGAGGACCACATATGTAGCCCACAATGTATTATGTGGGCGGCATCCAATACTATCTGTATGGCCCTGAGATGTGTCATGGGCTCTGTGCTGATTGGGCTGCAGGTTGAGACCCACTGCTCTAGGGTCACCTTTAATGCCATTTGACATTCTCTTATGTGTCCTATTATCAACTGAAGTGGGATGGACCAATTTCATAATATACAAACTGACAACAGCAGCTCACTTCCATCTGAACGAAAGCAGTTACACAAGATAAATCACCACACTGACCTCCAGCCGCTTGATGATCTCTCGTAAAGAAAGAGCAGTCTCATCTCCTCCTATGAAGGTGATTATAGGCAACCGAAAAACCTTGTCCAAGTCAGATTCATGCAAACCATAAAGCCCTACAGTGTGTCAATTGGTGAGAGGGGGCGGGGAGACAAAAAGCACAAGCTGAAGAGGCAGTATGTCCTGGTCAAGACAATACACAGTGAAAGTTTAAGCAGGCTGTAACACACCTTACCCTTTGGGAAAAGGGAAAATATTTTGAATTGCCAGATTGTAATGCACACCACACATTTGGAGAAATCCATATTTAACAAGCACATTGGCAGAGTTTTCAAGATGTTTATCAGATGAAGGAGCAAATCTCATCTATTGATTGGTATCTATGCAAGCAAGCGGTACAATATTCCAATGGAAGGCTGCACGTGACAGAAAACCTTCAACATGGGGAATAATATGGCACCTTCACTATGTTCCAAGTTCCTATTACTTTAGGTTTTTTTTGTTTTGTTTTTTTAATTTCATCCTAACTCACTTCTGCCATGAAATGTGGCAATACAAGAAAAAAAGAGTTTTAAACAGATTCAAGATGCATACATAGGTTAACCCATCACACCATAACCCTTGTCCTACCTTCATGAATTTTTACTTTATGATCTTCACTGATGTAATTTCTAAATTTAAACTGGAAGCTTTTTCAGGGAGGGACTGGACAATACCCTTACTACTACTATTTTTTTTGTGTGTGCCCAATGCATTTTTGGGAACACAAAAATACATATTATATTTGAGTTCATTCCAGGTACTTCTGGCAATTCTCCTCTTAAAATCTCTCTTTATATTCTTTTGAAAACAATGATAGGTCCATAAAGTTGTATTCCTTGAAACTCTTCCTACAACCTAAAAGTGTAAAAATTAGAAAGTCTATAAGTAAGATCATGACAAATAAAATAATTAATAGCCTTTTAGCCAATAGAATGCTTTTATACAACCACTGGGCAATACAATAAATTACTGTTCCCATTGCCTAAAAATAGCAGCAGCAGCAAAAATCAGAAGTAATTATACAGATTGAAGAAAATCCAGATTGAAGGAATAACATACATGTTTATCAGAGATGCAACAGAAGCTGGGCTATAATTGCATTAAACACACATTCAGTCCTTGGCTTTTGAGACTGCCAACTAGAATGCCAATTAGTTTACAAGATGGGGATATTCACTGAGATTATCAATTTATTTTACACCTGCCATCAAACAACTTATCTATGTTACATTTGACCTGGAAGCCCACAGGGGAAAACATCTTAGGGTCTCATTTTAATGTTAGGAGGTGAATTGCCCCTGGCTTTGCTATTAGTAACAAAAGTCCTACCAATAACTTCAGATTTGAACCAGATGGTTTATAAATCAGAGTTTCTCTCAAGGCCAGGTACTGTGAAAAGAATGCATCATCTCCACCCTTGATTTAGGGATCTCTGAACCTGCCAAGGCCAAGAAATCAGTTTCTGCCAATCTTTAACCTATCTTTTGCAGTTCCAAGAAATGAGGTATGATCAAGACAACAAGCATCACAGCATGGCTCAAAGTACATGGTGAAGGTTCTGCACGAGGAAACTCAATCTTAACCCACTACAGATTGAACACAAACTGTAAGCAAGTACTTTTGCATTCATTGACTGACAGCCTGAATAATACCCAGAGATCTAAAAGTTAACAAGGAAAGAAAAAAGGGATCAAAGTTCAAATTCTAGAAAGGGGAAGAGAACTAAGCAATTTAAAGACCAAACCACTATGGAACTCAGTGCACTACTTACCATGCAACAGTGTCAGTTCATTGATATTGTTATTACCAATACGTAATCTTTTCATTTAAAAGTAGTAAAATAAGTAAAAATGGTAACTGTAGATAAATAGCACTTCATTTTTCACTTTAAATTTGAGAAAGGTGCATATACAGACAGACACACATAGAATTGAATCAGTTCAGTTTACTAGTACTTAGGAGATTTAGTTCGGAGTCTGTAACACTAAAGCAAAGAACGAAGTGCCACCAACTTTACTTTTATTTGTTTCTTTGATGACTCACTTTCCAACTTAGTAGGATTTTCATGTGCTGTCATGTGAACAATGGAACATGTAATAGAAGTGATGTGGACACAAATAACACAGCTGTGTCTTTTATCTCAGCACTGCATATTTATTACAGCATCACTTCAGGTTTAAAGGGATAGGGACCTCTGAACTTAAGCCTCACTGAAGGTATTTTTAGGCATTAGTATTTTGCAAAATGTGTTCTCGCAACTAGCTATATTGTAAATATAACTCCTAAAGGGAACTGATGCATGGGACACTACATACAGGAGATATATGTATTGCTGGCCATGATATTCAAGTATCTTGTGTGGTCATTAGAGGCTCTTCATAAGTTTCCCTATTGGTCTATCAGGAACTACTGGGGAACACTTAGCAGCGAGCCTGGGAATCCCATCATACACCCTCCAACTTCCTTTTTCTGCTAACATATTCATATCATACATCCCACCAGACACACACTTACATGCCACCATCACTTATAAACATGCCATCCCTTCCTGTTTCTTGTAATGTCACGTTCCTGTTAGTTTTTCCAAGATGCCCAGGATTTCACATAGCATTATTTCTGAGGTTCAGAGAAGCCATGCCAATAGTCTGAATTGAACTTGAAGCTTAGCATGATTTTGTACATGTATGCTCTGGATACCCTGAAGCAGGGGTTCTCAACCTCTCTCTTTCTGCCAACATGCTATAAAAAACTCCACTCCTCACCTGTGTCACAACAACTGTTTTTCTGCACATAAAAGCCAGGGCCGGCGTTAGAGGGTAGCAAGAAGGGCAATTGCCCGGGGCCCCATGCCACAGGGACCCTTGCGAAGCTACATTGCTCAGGCTTCAGCTTCAGCCCTAGGTGGTGGAGCTCAAGGCCTCGGGCTTCAGCCCCATGCAGTGAGGCTTTGGCTTTCTGCCCTGGGCCCCAGAGAGTCTAATGCTGGCCCTGCTTGGCAGACCCCCTGAAACCTGCTCACAGCCCCCCAGGGGGTGCCAGACCCATGGTTCAGAACCACTGCCCTGAAGGACTTTTGTGCTCTCCCTGCCATCTCTCTTCCCAGCAGGCTGAGAATGAGAACATAAACTAATCTCTCACATGCAATGCATGAGTCTGGGAGCCAAATTCATCAGGGTTCTGATGGTGTCTCATATTGGAGGAAATAAAGACCTCTCACTTTTGATTAAAGTGCAGACTATTTTTCACAATGAAGATAATACAGCTGGGATCCTGAGTGCCTGAGGCTTTCCTTTTATAGAAAATGTAAACAACAAAGAGAAATGAAATCATCCCAAGAGGGGGAAAAACCCTGCACTCCCCTCAAGGCAACATGTGTGTCACTTTACCGAGAAGGAATCACAGAATGGCTCCTTGACCTGCATAAGGCTAGCTAATAGCATGCACCTGTGAAGCCACTAACCTGTGCCACTGACAATGCATGCAATGCACCTTCTTCACCTTGCCCGAGTATTGAGCTCTCACATAAAGCCACCAGAGACTGGTCAGTCAAGTCACCTCTACTGTCATCTAGTCTGTGATTAACATGACAAAAGATATAGACCATGCCCCTGCCTGGTAGGTCAAAGCTCCATGTCCTAAACATTAATATTAGGGGACACTAAGTATTTCTGCCACCTCTGTTTTAGGTTGGAACCCTCCTCTTTTCCCACAATCCCTTTGACAACATCCCCTCCCCATCTATAGCTGCTTTTTGTGCCTTGCATTTCTAACAGGTACCATAATCAGCAGTAGCAGACTGCACATAGCATAAGGTGATGCAAGGATTTTAATTTTAAATTACCTATATTTTGTTAATTTTATATTAATTTAATAATATAGATATTATTACTCCTCAGCTATTAGCATATCAATTATTTTACTTGTACCAGAGAGCAGACAAAGGGTACGTCTACACTACCCGCCGGATTGGCAGGTAGTGATCGATCTATTGGGGATCGATTTATCACATGTAGTGTAGACGCGATAAATCGATCCCCGATTGCTCTCCCGTCAACTGCTGAACTCCAGCTCGGCGAGAGGCAGAAGCAAAGTCGATGGGAGAGCCGCGGTGTGCCGCAAGGACGCAAAGTAAGTAATTTTAATTCAATCTAAGATAAGTCGACTTCAGCTATGCTATTCTTGTAGCTGAAGTTGAGTATCTTAGATTGATCTCTCCCACACCCCCCAGTGTAGACCAGGCCTCAGATAAGGGAGCCTCCCCAAGGACTAAGAATGGGTTTTCTTCAGCTCTTACTGCTCTAGCAGAAATCATGCTCCCCTGGAGAAGCTTAACTAAAACTCCCTTGCAGGGCTGCAGTTATTTTAGCATCTTCCATGCTTGGGTTACCCCACGAGTTCTGCGTAACCCTTTTTAAGAAAGTGATTATAGAGCCAACTTCTGGAATTCTCTTATAAAAGGCACTGGGGCATAGATGAGTCCAAATTAAAGAGCACTTATACACACAACCTTTGGCCAAGCAAATCTGAAAAACTGATCCAGACAAACTGAATCTCCTTAAAGATGATGATCAAATGAGGAAAAACAAAATGAGCCAAACTCACTGGAATTATGGAGAGATTATACGGACACACTTGCCATGAGAGGCAGCGAGAGCCATGCAATAACCTGCATTTAACATGTAGCTTTGACTCCCTCATCTGCACTCTGCCCATTAATCCATCCCCTTAGGACTTGTTTTAACACTCCAAACTTCCAAGCAAAATCAAACTGCTACCATTTTTTTTAAGAGTGCATGAAATATTTCCTGCTTTGATCCAGTATATGAAATTTACACTCACCTAAGGCCCAGGATGGACAATATTGAGCCCTGGACCAATAATTGGTTTCAAGTCCAATAATCTTATGACCCATGAGGGCTAGGAATGAATGAAGCAGGAAAATGGGGTTTCTACATAATGTAACTTCCACCCAGATCTTGTCACTATAGGATTTTTTTTTTCCATTTATAGTGTCACAAGAATGAAGTAAGAAAACGTATTGCAAATATTTTTTCCACGGAGGTTAAAGTCATGTCCGTTTCTTTCTCCAGATGGTCACTTACACCACTAGCGTTAATCATTGCTTTGGTGGAGGAAATGGAACTTGAGTTCTCTGCAACACTAACTCCCACATAATGGATCCATTGCACTAGTATTGCATCAGGTTTCTTGATGAATTTTAGCAAGACAGACATGATTTTTTGCCTTCCTGCTCACCTTTTTAATTTTTCATTATTAAAGACAGACCCATTTTAAATAGATCAGCACCTGTCTCTCCCGGTCCTGAAAGGGGGCTGGGAAGGAAAGGCTCTCACCCTCACAAGCTGATCATATCACCCAGAAAACTGGGAGTCTCTCTGTTCTGGGGACTCATCTCAGTTAGCTTTACATATTACATGACTTTCTGGGTTTTAAACTCAGTCCAGTTCTGCTTCCTCACAAAGCTTTCAACATAGTGCTGCAGTTGTCAGTGCCCAGCAAAGCTCTGTGCAGAGCAGGTGCAGGCCTTTATGAAGTGCCCTCAAGCTTCTTGCTGCCACCCCTGGTAGCAGAAGGGACTACAAGATAGAAAAAAACGGAATCTCCCAATAGCAACACACACACACACACACACAAACACACACACACACACACAGACTTCAAAGAGGGAAGCAAAGGTAAAGTTAGGGGAAATAATGCATCAACCAGAGAGAATAGAAATCCTTTGACAATTTAGGCTCATAGATTGACTGTAATGGCTGGGCACATGACAAAAGGTTTGGCCACCCCAGAATGAATCTTAGTCATGCATGAAACAGTGTCATTAATGAAAGCTAGAACTGGGTACTATTCTTTAGATCTAAGAAAAAAAAACATCTGAACTATCTGTTTGCTCTCCTTAGCCTAGAGTACTACAGGGTTTTATCTACCTGGCCTTTGGAGTGCAGAGCTAAGAGATATCACTGACTAGCAGCATTCCTCCTGCACATCACTCTAATCAAATTAACGCCATCTGCTTCTTACCCTCTCCCTAAGCTACATGGGTCACTTAAAAAAAAAGAGAGGGGAAGAGATATAAAGTGTAAGAAAGAAAATACATGGAGATGGGAATGTGCACTGCATGGCTCTTCTTTAGAAATTTTGTGGGCAGGCCAATGTTGGCCAGCTCTCCCCCCACACTTGAAGACAGCAGCACCAGGAAAGCCCCACTCTCCTCCAAAGAGATGATGGGCTAGAAGAGGAAAGGGCCAAGAGGATTACAGATGTAAAATAAAGTAGAGATCTGTTAGAATGCTGCTTATCCACTCTTTGCACCATATTTGATCTCCTGTCCAAATTTTCCCATACAAAAAAAGAAAGATCAGAAATTAAAGGTAGATAGGTAAGTTGAATTTAAGACAACTAAAGATAGATTTTAGGCTCCAATGATAGATTTTTTTTTTTTTTTAGCAGGTGCACTTTATTTTAACATTTCTTTAACTTTTCAAAACACTGGCTACTATATTGATCATGTTGCTTCATCTCTGAAACAAATGCCATCTAAGAAAGCTAAAGCAATTCCTGGAGAACCAGGACACACTGCATTATTCCTCTAAGACAGGATTTCTCAAGCTGGAGTCCAGGTCAGGGAGTCATGTCCAGGGCCACCGGCCCCACTGATCAACTCCTCCCTCTCCCTCCCAGCACCTCCTGCATGCCACTGAACAGCTGTTCAGTGGTGTGCAGGAGGCTCTGGGAGGGAGGGGGAGGAGCAGGGATGGGGCACGTTCAGAGGGGAGGGGGCAGAAAGAGGCAGGGAAGAGGAGGGGCATGGCCTGGGGCTGAGCAGGGGGCTTGTGAAAAATTGTAAATCAAAATGGAGGTTCTTGGGTTGCTAAAGTTTGAGAACCGCTGCTCTAAGACACTTTTAAGTGATGACTGCAAGACTGAGATTTACAATCAGTGTTCAAAATTTTACAATCTCTATGACAGCTTGGACAGATTCTTCTAATTAAGAAAAAAAGATGAGATACATATTGAGACGACTAAGACACTAGTTTGGGTATCTCTTCATTTATTCAGAAAAAATATCAAAACTATTTTTAAAAATATGTAGCTCCTGTATCATTCACAAAAAGATTCATTCATGGAAACGCAGTCTGCTATTCCACAGAAGTATTAATCACTGAACTATTGTATTAAGATTTTAGCATGTTTGTAATATCACTCTTCAGGCCAATATGTTTTTTGGAAATATCTAAGTCATAACAATAAGACCATATGACTAAAGATAATAATAGAAACTAGCCCTTACATAACAATGAATAGGATGCATTTTGAATTTGATTCAGTTGACAATTAAGATCTCAGCCACATAGCACTCAAACCAGAGTGATGTGCAATTATAGAAATGTCTATATCTATTAGTTGCTTTAGATGTGGTCCAGAACCATGTACTGTGTATGATTGTTTCCTATCCTTTTAATACAGTAGGAAGATACCATGGGCATTGTGTAACTGTTCATTTACTATGCACTTGTTCTTAATTCCATTGTCCCCCATGCTCCCCTCCCCCCACAATAAAAGTTCCAACTAAATACCATGCAGTGGCAACCAAGTGCGAAGGGAGAAGCTTCACTGGAATGATTTAGCCATCCTCTTGCAATATATCTGTTCAAATTGCCAAATTCACATTATATATTACCATCTCATCAGCCAATCCACACTCTATTCCCTAATGTTCTAAAAGCATGCTTGATCTCCCCAAGCTTGAACAATGAGCTACAGCTGCATCTACAAATAGGTAGTGAAAGAATGAGGGAATGCTCTATTTTCAAATTTCCCTGAGGAGTGGTCAATGGTTAGATTCACATAAAACGTATCACAATCAAAGCAAAGTCACAGTGATTTATCATAAAATAATACACAAGGTTAGAGGAACATTTCACTAATTAATAGTTGTCCTATCTAAGGAAAACAAAATACTCAGTTGTAATTATCTTGCCTAGTGACTCCCTCCAGAGAATACATTGTACCACGAGACATGCCTCTGGCCAAACATATTGATTTATATAAAGTAGTTTGAAGTTCTCACCCAGTTTATCAATAGTAGTGATTAAATCAGATGGAACAAATGAATCCAAGTCTGCGTCCAAGATTCCTAGGGGATCCAGCTGAGCCACATGATGTCCACGGATCTAAATGGGTGCAATTAGGTAGGAAGAGGGAAGAGAGACACCAAGACAAAAAAAATCATGATAAATAAAGTCAGTAAAAAGGGAGAACTCGCCAATATTTGTGCCCCCGACACACAGATAACTCATGGAATCATCAAACATACACACACACACAAAAACCTTGCGAACAGCCATACTGGGCCAGACCAATGGTCCATTTAGCCCAGTAGTAGTCAACAATCCCTCAGAGTTCGAGGATGATTATTTTCCATAAAATGATAGCCAATTAGACCAATCCCTGATCCACAGCTCTTGTCACAGTTGAGGCAGGCATTTCCCAATGGAAGGGCAGATTTGAATTGTTGAGTCAGCCTGCGGTGCATTCTGTCCTCCTTTCCCATTTCTCTGCTTCCTGTTGTCAGCGGCCAGTGCCAGATGTTTCTGGCAATTGGAGGTTTAGGGACATCCAGTGCATGGTGTTGTGTTCCTGACCATCTTGGCTAACAACCATTGATGGATCTATCCTCTATGAACTTATCGAATTCTTTTTTGAACCCACTTATACTTTTGGCCTTCACAACATTCTATGGGAATGAGTTCCACAGGTTGATTGCGCATTGTGAGAGGTACTTCCTTATATTTGTTTTAAATCCTGCTGCCTATTATTTTCATCAGGTGATCCCTAATTCTCGTGTTATTGTGAAGGGGTAAACAACACTTCCCTATTCACTTTCTCCATACCATTCAGATTTTATAGATCTCTAACATATCCTCCTTAGTCATCTTTTTTCTAAGCTGAACAATCCCAGTATTTTTTCTTCCCCCTTGTATGAAGCTGGTCCATGCCCCTAAACATTTTGTTGCCCTCCTCTGGCACCTCTTCCAATTTAATATTTTTATTTTATGGGGTGACCAGAACTGCATACAGTATTCAAGGTGCAGGCATACCATGGATTTATATAGCAGCATTATGATATTTTCTGTCTTCTTATCTATCCCTTTCCTAATGGCTCCTTACCTTCGGTTAGCTTTTTTGATTGCTGCTGCACATTGAGCGGATGTTTTCAGGGAACTATCCACCATAACGCCAATACCTCTTTTTTTGAGTGATAACAGCTAATTTAGATCCCATCATTTTGTATGTATAATTGGGATTATTTTTCGAAGGCGCAATACTTTGTACTTAACATTGAATTCATCTGCTATTTTGTTGCACAGTCACCCAGTTTAGTGAGATCCCCTTTGTAACTTTCTGAAGTCAGTTTTTGACTTAACTATCTTGAATAATTTTGTGTTGTCTGCAAATTTTGCCACTTTGCTGTTCACCCCTTTTTCCAGAACATTTATGAATATGTTGAACAGCACAGGTTCCAGTACAATTCCCCTGGGAACCCTGCTGTTTGTGTGTCTCCACTGTGAAAACTGAGCAATTATTCCTACCCTTTATTTCCTATCTTTTAACCAGTACTGATCCATGAGAGGACTTTTTCTCTTATCTCAGGTCTGCTTACTGTGATTAAGAGCCTTTGGGCAAGGGACTTGTCGAAGGTTTTCTAAAAGTCCAAGTACACTATATCAACTGGATTACCTTTGTCCACATGCTCGTTGACACCCTCAAAAAATTCTAATAGATTGGTGAGGCATAATTTCCATTTACCAAAACCATGTTCATTCTTCCCCACTGTATCATGTTCACCTATGTGTCTGGTTGAAACTATAGTAAAGAACAAAATTATCAGTCTGCCTAGTACTGATGTTAGGCCTACTGGTCTGTAATTACCAGGATCGCCTCTAGAGCATTCTTAAAAATGCGTGTTATATTAGCTACTCTCCAGTGTCGTGGAAAGAATCACCCACGCATTGATTTTAGTTCACAGACTCAAGCCCGAGACTTTATTTATTGCAATACATACCAAACGCGTTGGGGTGACAGTCCGAGAACTGACACACATAGGACCGCACACAGGCGGCATTTATTCCGTCAAACCGCAAGCAAAGTACAAATTATACGTCATTTGCGAGAAATTAAAGCTGGGGTCAGCCCCCCTATTCCCGGTACCTTCCTTATTATTTTACGAGAATTGGGTACATATTAGGTAAGGGGTCACTTGGTGTTTTCCTTTAGGGGTGTTACTTGGCACTAATTTAGGGGTATTTCTCATTAGAGTACATATCATCTTTCCGGGGTTTTATGGTTATGGGCATAGGGGGTTAACACAGGACGCTCAAAGAAAATATCTGATTGGCTGAATTTGCAGATAGCTGGAACTACAGGAGGAGTTAGCCTTTGCAAAGCAATTTCTTCATATTAAGTGGTTATTATATTTCATAAATTTAATTAATGGAGATATCCTATCTCCTAGAACTGGAAGGGACCTTGCAAGGTCATTGAGTCCAGCCCCCTGCCTTCACTAGCAGGACCAAGTACTGATTTTGCTCCAGATTCCTAAGTGGCCCCCTCAAGGATTGAACTCACAACCCTGGGTTTAGCAGGCCAATGTTCAAACCACTGAGCTATCCCTCCCCCCAAACAAGCGGTTATTATGTTGCTAAAGCGGTTATTAGGTGCAGAGGTCTTTTGCATTGTTTACTCCCCCTCCCTCCTCTGGCCATAACCCTTGACCAAATTTGGCAGAGAACTGTGCAGTTCAGTCTTGTTCAGGCTCTGGCCTGTACTGCTTTTTATAAAGGCAGTCAGCATAACAATCCTCTGTTAGAGGGTCTGAATTTGGGCCTTTAGAATCACTTTGGTCATTAAAAGGAAGGCCCCCTAGTTCTTTTTCCCCACACCAGTCATCTGTTACTCAGGCTGATTTAAGTGATAGGTTACGTACAACAGTTAGTAGTTCCGCTATTTCATATTTGAGTTCCTTCAGAACTCTTGGGTGAATACCATCTTGTCCTGGTGACTTCTTATTGTTTATTTTATCAAATTGTTCCAACACCTCCTCTACTGATCTCTCAATCTAGGGCAGTTCCTCATATCTGTTACCTAAAAAGAATGGTTTGGGTGTGAGAATCTCCCCCAGCTCCTCTACAGTGAAGACCGATGCAAAGAATTCATTTAGCTTCTCTGCAATGGGCTTGTCTTCCTTGTGTGCTCCTTCAGCACCTCAATTGTCCAGTGCACCCACTTACTGTCAGGCTTTCTGCTTCTGATGTAAAAAAATTTGCTGTTTGTTTTTTGCATTCTTAGCTAGTTGCTTTTCTGATTCTTTTTTAGCCTGCCTTATTGTACTTTTACACTTTACTTGCCAGAGTTTATGCTTCTTTTTATTGCCCTCAGTAAGACCAAACTATTAATTTTTAAAATATGCCTTTAACCACCATTTTTTCCTCCATTATTTGGCCATGGTGGCATTTTTTTGGTCCTCTGTTTTGTGGTTTTTATTTGGGGGTATATATTTAGTTGGAGATACACACCCCACTAGTGTTAACTTTCACAACGTAGTGCCCTATGAACGGAAAATAAGGAGTACTGCTGCTGGATATATACCCCAATAATCCCTATTATGAACACTGACCTCAACACTGGGGTCATAAGCAATTATGTTCTCTCTATCTTGCTTACCTTTCAGTTTAATTTTTGAATTGTACATAAGCAGCAATTTCTGATAGAGATTACAATTTATCTATGTTCCGTAAAGCTCTGGGCAAATTTAAGGAACCATGTATATATTTTGTAATAGTAATTTGACATTCTTTTCATTTCCCTTTTCAGGTACTAATATAAAACTTCCATACACAGCTTATTTTTTAAAATAATGGATAAATTATGAGTCACTTGACTACAATTTCATTCGATATACTAGTATCCTAAACTTCAGTGAAAATAAACTATAATACCAAGGGCTGAACTAGAATTTTAGTTCAAGAGGTAGCAACTGTGAACATTTCTTAAAATGCAGTTGTACTCTTAAAAGTGACTGTTAAAATGCCATCATTTTCCATATGACGTGCTCTGTTTACAAAGAAAAGAAACTAAACAAAACATCGTTCTACAATTGCCTGTCTTGTAAATTTAGCATTGATCAAGCCAGAATTGTCGTGCGTCATCACCGCTATTAAAAGTTCTGCAGGTCACATTGCGCTCTTGATGACACCTGTACAACCTCACTGTTTACAATGGTTACACAAGGGTATTTGATTAGAACTGAGTAAACAATTCTGTTGATGCTCAAGATGGAACAGAATCTTCAGCTCCATCCGTGTTTAGCTGTGTTTAGGTAACTCTACACTCCAGAAAGGAAAATTCAGCATTTCATTTCTGCAGCAGCTATATATGCATACACATAAAGTGCCCAGTATTCATAAGTCTATTTGATGATCACATGGTTCATTGAAAGCACAAAAGAGTAACATTGTCTATTACAATACAAAATGCTTGATATAGCATATATGTTTTGTTTTTTCAATTGCTACTTCACATTGATTTAGTTTACAAGATACAAATAGTGGGGAGAGGGTGGCAAAGAAATTCAGGTTCAATGTTGCAGCAGTGTGGGAGAAAATATTTTTTAAAAAGTCTTCTTCTCCATTCATGCATCTTTCCCAAGAAAGAGCCAAATAATAGAAAAAACATGTTCTGATTCCAGAATTCTAATCATTGCCCATGATAAATGAAGCTAAAAGGAAGACAAATTGATCCCCATATGACCGGTTGGACCAATCAGGCTGAGAGCTTCAAGGCTGTGTTTAATTTTTAAAATTAAATATGACAAGTCATGAGTCTGGAAACTGCCATGTGAAAGAGCCATAATTTGCAAGCAAATCTGGGATTCTTGCTCATGGGTTCAGCAGAAATTAGGCATATTGTAGAGCTGATTAAACCTGTCACCTTGGAATCAAGTTTAGAGACTACATTTTCCCCTTGTCCTTCAAGAGAAGTCCCCCTCTCCAGGGCTAGTTCCATGGAATAGCACAGAGTTCCCCTATGTCAACATTTACATTAATACTATTTATATCAATGTTTAAAATATATATACACACATGCCCTCGCTACAAAATAAGTGGGATATTAAGGTTCTAAACTCTACCCTATGCATATAAACTTATGGCAATGGCATGCAATAGAGTTTCTCAGGAAAAAAAAAGTAGCCCAAAAGAATGGTGTGGAAATTCAGCTGACACAGTCTGTAATGAGAGCCATTAATAACTGGCTACTGACTAACCCACCCCCAGACTTTGGGCAAGAGGTAATGATGCTGGGAAATTGTTACTAGAACTGTGATGCAGGAGTCAATAAATGTATTAAAAGTTAAATGTAAATTATGCTTACGCAGTCCCTCTCTAGTCATGGGAAGTTCTTGAATATGCTACTGACTTTGAGCTAACAGAGCTAAGTCTTTTAGCTCAGGCAGTACAGGTTCATGCTTTTATGAACAGAGGTCCCAGGTTCAATCTCCGCTATTGATGATCCAGCGAGGATGCCATGTTACACTAAATTGCTTATTATGCTGGTAGTACTTTAGATTAAATTAAAAAGTGAAAGAAGGCTTTCAAAGCAAGGAATGCATGAAGTGCAGCAGGACTGCCACTTATAAAGGCTTTGTAGAAAACTGAACAAGAAGATAAAACTCCATTGTATCCTTTCTAAACAGGAACGCAACTGACTAGGACTCCCACTAATAAAATAGGGAAAAAATATACATTTTTAGATGTACAAGATGTTTTGCAGTAATTTTTAATTCTCACCAGAGCCATTTAAAAGTAAAGAGAAATCCTCTTGTAATCAGCTAAAATGGTGCAAAAAAAGAAAAATGTGCCCTTTTGTGCCCAGTTTTCATGAGATAGTGTTTAGACACAAACTGAAAATTTCAGCTTCTGCTCTCTCTCTCCCTGCCCTTTGATTCTGACTTCCTGAAAGCAAGGAGATGCCAGTGCTTTCAGCTGGATCAGTTACATGGATACAGCAATTTTCCTAGCTCAACAGTGTTCCCTCCCCTCCTTCACCATGGAGCATATCCACCCTCCTCTGGGCTAGGATGACCTCTCCAAAGTCATGCTGGTCTCTGACATGGTATGGTAATATTCTAATATCCTGATCTCACTGAAGTAAGTGATAAAATTCACTGATTAAGACCCGGATTTCATCTTCAGGACCCAATCCAGCAAACACTTCTGACTGAAACCTAATACTTATGACTGCGAGTAATCTCATCTGAACTCATGGTAGTAAGCAATATTTCCTATAGGTAGAGCTTGCAAGATTGAGCCTCTCAATATATTTCCATTGGGTATTATTTTTATTTTCTGCCATTTACAGGTTTTATCCTGATCAACTGCACAAACTCAGGAAAGAGGGAAGTAATAAAAAGCAAAGGGAAACAATTTTCTATGGATATTAACATTTTCAATTATCTTCTGTTAATTAATCTCTGTAATAGATAGCTATTCCAAGACAACATAACATAAATCACATGAGGTATAACAGTAAAAGTCTCACAAAAAGCCATCTGGCTAAAAAAATATTTAATTATTACATTCAGTGACAGTAAATGTCAAAAGAAGTACTTCTGCATCATACTTAGATTTATCATTTGAATAATATTTGCCACTCTTGGCAAAACAATTTCAAGACACATTTTTAGGGACGCATGTAAATCACAAGTCTGACAGTGTTTCTGGTTTTCAATATTAATACTAAAAATAAGCTAAATTATTGAAATAGAAAAAAATTTGTGAGAATGCTGTGTGAAGAATAATGCATACAAATTTACAATGTGTTATGAAATGAGTTAATACTTTACATACTAGTGCAAGGGTGAATGCACAGAAGGGAATTCTTTTTAAAGGTGTTTTAATGTTGTCAAATATTGGTTTCCTCCTCACCCTATTAAGGAAAATTCCAACAATTCCAATAAGCTTAATTGACTCTATGCCTTCAAAAATCAGGGGGTTCCCCCAACTGTTTTGTTTTGCAGACCATTTCATTAAAAAAAAAAAAAAAAAAAAACATTTAATTCTACAGACCACTAGGACAGGCTGCTTCGACCACTCCACCCAACGTAGCTTGAAAACCTCTGTTTGAAATAATAAAAGATATAACAGAAGAGGATATGGAAGCAGTTTGTTTGTACATTTTATTTTCTTACTGTGCTCATTACTTTTTTAAAAAAAAGTAAAGAACCCAGCTGATTTCTTGAGATCACACCAAAGTTCAGCCTGTGTTTAGAATCTGCTGTGTCAGTGAGGACAAAACTCAACCAGATGCAGGTTTCAATGGTAGTCTCTGGGGTAAATTGTGCAGTGAAGTGAATGGTAATATAATTTACACATCAGGCATAAATGGTACAGTGGTTTTACCTGCCTCAATTTGGCAAAATGATTAACTTACACCTCATAGGTGATGGGGAGTGGGAATGGTAAAGAGGTGCAGCAGATAGTAACTGATGGGAATGTCCAAGATACAGCAAGTCTCCTAAATAAACTGGTATAGGTTGCATTACTTTACAATTTACACCCATTTTCTTACTAATGTACATCACATAGGACCACTGCTATATTTGGCCCCACTTAAGAATATACATTCATATTCAATCTTTGAGCTTGCTCTTCCCAGCAAAGAGCTCATAACTTTGTAATGTTCATTATATTCCAAGACCCTTAAAATTATGAAGCTTTAAAGAATCACAGCTTGCAAGCAGAAACAATTGTGCAAAATTATTGCTGTAAACAGTTATATTTATTAGCGACCTCACGCTGGACTAAAAAAATTGCAGTGTAAGAGTAAAATCAATTTTTAAAAATTAAGTGTCTCATTGTTCGAAATAATTAAACAACCATGAAGATATCATCTTTAAGATGAGCATCTGAAGATTTATAATATGACTGAGAAAGTTCAACTTCCATTTCAACATAGATTAAATCAAATCTTTCAAAGTTCTGTAGAACAAGTTCCATATTTTTCAAAACTGATTTACCCATTTTTTTAATGACTAGGTTTTAAACTTCGTTAAAATTCAACTACACATTTAAAGAAACAGAATGCATCATACTCCAGTTTTAAAAATCCGTTTTACCAGATATTCAAATAGGAGCTGAATTAGCTCAGTCTGACTCTACATGGTTTCCCGGAAATCATGCTAGGAACAGTCTGTACAAAAGCATAGTTTAGAGACCCATTTATAGTTACAGGGAAAAGAACGAACAAGTGATGAGGCATTTCCATGAACTACATTAAAATTAATGGTTAAGATAGCATTGTAATTTAGTAAATATTAAGTAAGGTTCTATAATTAATCACAATGTAAGGCATTTTAATCAATCATTTTAATGGAATTGTTTGTCACCCGTAGAGAACTAATACCCAAACACTAAAGGGCAAACACAAAAACCTCATATGGGCCCCTTCAAATTACCTGGGGCAGGAATGCTCCTATTCAAAACTCAGGATCAAATAATTTTGCACTAGATCCAAAATTTGAACAGTCCTATTTTTCAGTTCATATATGGCTGAAATTCTTGAAATAATGTTTCTTGCAAGATTTCAGCCAAAGGTAGTAAAAATCTCCAACTTCACTGTTCTTGAGAGATTGCCACTATTTGTGCCTCAAATTTCAGGCAAACAATGAATAAGATTTGGGTGTAATTACAGAACATAAACACTAGCTCCGATTTGGCTTCAACTGTAAACATAATCCCAATCAAGAACAGAAGGATATACAGTATGACTCTGAAAAAGGAGGATGAAGTCTGAGCAGGGCCGGCGCAACCCATTAGGTGACCTAGGGCACTACAATTTGGGGGGTGGTGACCGCGGTGATATTTTGGCAGCGGGACCTTCCGCCGCCTCTGTGGGGGGCGGCATTTCGGGGTGGGACCTTCCGCCGCCTAGGGCGTCAGAAAAGCTGGCGGCACTCCTGAGTTTGAGGTGATCACAACAAAGATTCAAAACTTTCTCCCTCTCCCCACATTGGTTTCAGAGTATGGCAGCAGCAAAATAAAAAAATATCAATACAGATATCATCCCTGTCAACATCTATGTATAGTAACACAACCAAAATTTGCATCAATATTCATATACAGTTTTTGCATAAATTTAAGCAGATTATCAGAAGCATGTGCTTTAGATTTATTATGCCTTGTAGAGAGATAAGGAATCTTATAATTGATCTATATTATGAGAGAAATCAGAAAATTTACTTGGAAACATTTTAGTGTTTTTTGCGGGGAGTGGGAGTGAAAGGATTAACAACATAAATTACTATCTGCTTTTGTATTAAGTCCTCCTTCACAGAATCTAGACTCCAGTATTAGAAAAAAGCAGTACATTTATTGAATTTCCCAATAGAAGAGCCACAAAGCAGTCTACTACAAAAGCACAAAATTAGCAAGTCCGAGAAATCAAGTTTTAGATCTTTCTCCATTATATTTATTTAATTATCTGACAGAGAAGCATTTACAATTGATAGCATCTCTTCAACGCAATTTATAAAGAGGATTAGATACATCTATAATCACCAAAATGCTTTTAAATAACCCTTTCATTATTTTGTCATGGAGATGCCTACAACACACAAAGACACCTCTATTGCATCAATTAAGTCAGGAAATATATAGTCCCAAATAAAGGAAAATTTGTGTTCTCTGGGTATTTTGTTTCCAACTGTTTTTTTTTTTTTAGCATCAAAGCAACCAAACGTTCTGTAATTCTTGCTGCTACTTCAACAAAATTTTGCTATAGATTTCACACAAGTGAAGGAACAATAGGCCGGTGTGAAACTGACCATGCTTTCTGCATAGACTACTTTTATTTAAGTGACTTCTATGACATGACTATTTACATAGGTCTTTGCACCTATTTACCATACTGTAGTATGTGTTAATTTAACACTGAAACATATTTAGCATCGGGACAAGGATGCTACTTCTCAACCAAATGACACCATAGAATGAACTGAAAGGGAAAAACTAAACAAGTCACAAAACTATTTTCTCCAACTTTCGTATTCACAGTCATTGGGATTCACATTTTGCTGAATTTGCTCACTCAAAGTGTACTGCTTCCTTTTTTCCAGGGAAAGAGAACTCAGAAGGTAAAACTGATATAGATCACAGTGGCTTTCCCTTGTCTGAAAACAGATTCAGATAAAGCAAAGCACATTGTGGAGAACAATGAAGAGTTTCATTTCACTGCACATACCTTAATGAAAAAAATAAGACATTAATTCAGCTACAGTTTAAGCTACTGCACAATATGCAACGGATTGTATTATCACTTATTACACAGGAAAAATCTGCTCAAGCGAAAAAGCTGGATTTCAGAACATTTCTTTATTCTGACTCAGTTCTCCATCTGGATGGAGTTAGATGAGCAGGTAGAGCGGAGGATCAGCTGTTTTGGTGAAGAGGCAAAACCCTAGAGGTGCTCCAGTTCCACAGCGATACGTGAAATAAAAGAACCAAGATAAATTCAACTGTCCCTGCTCTGATATGGATACCCTTTGCGGTACTGTCACTTAACCTCTGTGTGTTCCAGTCTGGACAACTGGGATAAAGTTATCGGTCTCTTGAAAATGTTATGAGAATCAATATGTATTGCAGTACCACTTAGGGACCCCATTATAGACCTGAACCTCACTGAGCTACACACTGTACAAACAGTATAAAAAGACAGTACCTGCACCAAAGAGTTTACAATTTAGGCATAAAACAGATGGAAAAACACAGACAGGGGAAACACAAGAAAGCAATCAGTTAATATTTGCAAAGTGCTTTTAAAAGGAAACTCCCTCCCCCATATAATGCTAAGTAGCAATAGTACACTTACTTGATATGCTCTGATCAATGACTGTACAGCCAAGTGGTCCTCAACCAGTTTTTCAGCTTTACCTGGGGTCTTTGCCAATCCATGACTCTGAAACAACGCCGCTCTGCTTTTCGAAAGATCTGGTAAGTGCGTCTGGTAAGCTTGACCAGGAGGAGCCCCAGCGTTAGCATTTCGGAAAAACAAATCCCAAGACTGGACAAGGTTGCAGAGAAGAGGGATGAACAGAAAAAGGAAAGGAAGGAAGAAAATTGATTAGATCAAATAAAACCCATGATTCAAAGCAGTAACTTTCCACGTGACAGTGAATGTGGCAACATAAGAATGGCCATACTAGGTCAGACCAATGGTCCATCTAGCCCAGTATCCTGTTTTCTGACAGTGGCCAATGCCAGATGCTTCAGAGGGAATAAACAGAACAGGGCAACTAAACTGATCCATGCCCTGTTGTCCAGTCCCAGCATCTGGCAGTCAAAGGTTTTGGGACACCCAGAGCATGGGGTTGCATCCCTGACCATCTTGGCTAATAGCCATTGATGGACCTATCCTCCGTGAACTTTTCTAATTTTTTTTTTTAACCCAATTATACTTTTGGCCTTCACAACATTCCCAAGCATTGAGTTCTACAGGTTGACTGTGCGTTGTGGAAAGAAGTTTGTTTTAAATCTGCTATTAATTTCATTGGGTGATCCCTGGGACTCTTGTGTTAGGCAAAGGGGTAAATAACACTTCCTTATTCACTTTCTCCACACCATTCATGATTTTATAGACCTCTATCATATCGCCTCTTAGTTGTCTCTTTTCCAAACTGAAAAGTCCCGGACTTTTTAATCTCTCCTCATATGGAAGTTGTTCCATACTAATAATTTTTGTTGTCCTTCTCTGTATTTTTCCCATTTCTAATATATCTTTTTTGAAATGAGGTGACAAGAACTGCACGCAGTATTCATTTGGGTGTACCAGGGATTTATTCAGTGGCATTATGATATTTACAGTCTTATCTATCCCTTTCCTAATAGTGCCTAACATTATTAGCTTTTTCGACTGCCGCTGCATACTGAGTGCATGTTTTTCAGAGAACTATCCACAATGACTCCAAAATCTCTTTCTTGAGTGGTGACTGCTAATTTAGTCCCCATAATTTTGTATATAGAGTTGGGATTACGTTTTGCAATATGCATTACTTTGCATTTATCAAACACTGAATTTCATCTGCCATTTTGTTGCCCCAATCGCCCAGTTTTGTGAGTTCCCTTTGACAGATCTTTGGCCGCCACATGCATTTTGTGCCACAATTTCAGACAAGAGTACATATACACTGCAATGTATCCCCTCTCTCCCTCATGTTCTGTGGCAACTCCATGGTACCAGCTTAATGTAAATTATTATTGCTGTTTGATTTCTAGGGTTTTTACTTCTGCCATGCTATAGAGCTTTCCATTATGTCACTGAAGAATGAAAAATAAATTCCAGCTTGCTAACCATACAGATAAAGATGACTTGTCAGACGGGCAAGTCAAATAGTATACGTTTTTTTTGCAGGGGGAAGATGAGTTTGCTATTTTAGAGAAATCTAAAGTGCAACATTGCTAAAAGCATAACATTATCCATCCAATCCATTTACCTATGATGTTAATGCAGGCAAACATTAGATATATAACCAGGAGAGTTCTATTATTGCATCTATAAGCTTTAAATCTGAAAGCCTTGATTAATAAAACAGGCAGGTTTCTTTAATTATATTATAAGGGTTTTTGGATACTCCAGTAGTCTTCTCTTCAGGCCCAATCCTTGAGCTGTTCACTCAAGCAGAGATCTTATCAACTACATTTAGAGTTTTGTCTGAATGAGTTCAGGATTAGGCTCTTTTCTTCAGCATCTCAAGATATTACAGTCAACCAGACTTCAGGGCTGTGATTTCAAGGTTATGTAAGTGGCTGTGACGCATAATTTACGAGGATACTCATTTCAAAAGTCAAAATGTCACAAACAAAAGATCCACCTATTTGTATCAGTTAATCCTATTCAAATGTCTCCAGATTAATCATAAGCATTTGAATTTAAGTCATAATATCCAGTTCCCCCTAAAATTAACAAGCCTGGAGCTAATCCCTTCTCTGGTGTTATATTTATTTCTCAGGCAAGACATACAAACTCCGTGAAGTACAACACAAATGCTGGCTTAAATGTAATACAATGAATAAGAAAAAAAACCAAGACAACAATCCCCTTCTTTTTCCATCATCACCCAGGTTCTGAGCTGTATCGTTTCGGAGGAGAGTGTTGCTCTTCTAAACACACATGTTGCCGCACATCATTAAATGCTTTGATGATGACAGAAGTGGACAGCAGAACAACAGGACAAAAAAATAAAAACAAAAACAAAACAAAAAACAAGAACAATCCTGCATCATCAGGGGTTGCCTAGTAAATCTGTTCCACCTCTGATTTCCATCACTGGATTGGAAAAAAATTGTTAATACTTCCCTCTTTCCCCCTTGAGCTAGCCAAACTGGAGAGATTCTATGGCAAGATTTTTGTTTTAAAATTTTAAAACAAAAATGAATTTAATTAAACAAATGCCTAATTAGAACCTGACCGCTTAAAAAAAAAAAAAAAATCACCATCAGAAAAACCCTTCTATACTGAACCCTTGCAGCAAAATATGACATCAGCCATCACATTTTAAACCTTTTGTCAGATATAGAACTACCACACAACTTGTCCTCATTGTTGAAATAGGAAGATGACGTAACAACATTACTGGAAACCAAAAAGGACAATTGTGATTGCTTTCAAATAGATAGTATTTTCAGATACAGTAGAAGGTAAATGCCATGATGTAGAATTTAATTGCGATGCAGTCTCACTAGGCCAACTGTTAATCTTTATTTAAAGAAAAACCCTGAAAAGTTAGAACGACTTCGTTTTTCCCTAGTGGAACCAGAGCCCAAACACATGGGCTACAGAAAGTCAGAATAATATTGACTAAGTTGGAGACAGGATCTCTAAACTCTTTTACAGCTAATGGATTTGATTGTCCGTTGTAACCAAGGGTGCAGTAACCAGAGGTAGAAAGTCTGCCCAGTGGGGCCCAGCCAATACAGTCCCAAAAGTGGGTCATGCTGACAGGAAAGATGACAGGACAGGGCACCCAGGATGCACTGAATTAGCATATTCCAAGCTAGCCTCAGCCCACAGTGCTCCAAGAGGCTCCAAATGCAAGGTACAGCTATTCTCTTTTCATGGTACCCTTGGAGAGGAAGGGGGCCTCCACTGGTGCAAGTACACACAACAGTAACCAAGTTCCCTCCCTACATATGGCGGCCCAGGCCCATGTGTCAGTAGGGTTCCATTCTTGGGTCTGACACAAATTGGGTAACCCATACAATCCCTCTGTGCCTGAGCATTCCCATCTGTAAAATGGCAATACTGTTTCCCAACTCACTGGGATTTATTTGATATTTGTGAAACACTGAAATTCTAGGACCAGGAATTATTTCAGTGGCTGGAGCTGACAGTGTTATTGTGGTTTAGATTGGGTGTTTTAAGAGCCTCTAGGCTCTAGAGTCTCTGGTGTTCTTTATTCTTATTTACATTAATTTTAAAGCTATTTGCAAACAACTTACAGGATTGTGTTCTCTACTATGTAGTTGCTTCGCTGTATTGTTCCAGGGAGCCTGAGTGACTGAAAGTTCTGCACTGTATACACATGGCTCTGAACTGGCATAAATCAGAGCAGCTTGTTAACCAAACAGACTGGGCTCCTCTATTCCCTCCATCCCCCATCCACACCCATTAAACTTGAAGCAAAACACTTCTAATTCCTTAGAATGCTTTGTTTCATCTCCAGCCACCGGATAGGTTTTAAATGCACCACTTTGGCTAAGCAAAAGCAGGATGGATACCTTCCTCCTCTCCCCCCCATATGATTTTTTCTTGAAGTTATTTGGTATTCATGCTCATTTTAAGCTAGTAGCAATAACCCACTACTTTTAGAAGCTTATTCATTCACAAGAGGAATTCGGTTTGTAGTCTCAACATTAACTCTTCTTGAGCACACAGTCAATTGCACTATTGCTGAGCTGCAATGTCCCTTCACTTTTCTCCCCCTTTAGCCATCCCATTTACCTAGGGAAATTCAGACTTCTTACAGAGTCATATTTTGTCAACTAACTCGGTAGTTTTGGAGTTTTTAATTCATTATTAAAAGTTTCTTTCTGAAATGCACAGGATTCAGAGAAACCAGGGGAAATGAGCTAGTCTTTCAACCAGATGTCACTGGCCATAGAATTCTCCCCAGCAGGGTACTTGTACCTAGGGGCATATTGTCAAACACCTGTACCTTCAAAAATGGTGCCACACAGACTGTCACCATCTATTTATTCAGGATTTATATTTAGTCCATTAGGAGTTTTCCCATCTGATGTTCATTGATGCTGCTGGTTATGTAGAAGCTCCTTCTCTACAACACAGCCTCCCACGCAATGCCCAACAGCTTGATACACACCTCATTTTGCGGGGAGGAGAAATATTTTAGTGGGAATTCAGTTGCTCGTCATCTCCCCTCCTCCCCCACCCCACATTTTTCCTGCATACGGGAATATTTGAACCCAAGAGATGGAAATCCTTCAAAAACTATTCTGAAGTCTGAAAAAGAGGTTCTGTGCTTCCCCATCAATTAGGTGTGGGTACAAGTAGATAGGTTGAACATCTGCATTTAATGCTTGAATGCTGGGCCTCCACTGTATCTTAGGATAGGTACTAAAACTGTATGACTATTCCAGTGTAGTACTGAGTCCACATTTTACTAATATCTTAAAGTTATTCTGACTCTAGTGTAGGAAATCTGAGACGGGATACTGCCTTGGGTCTTGGAAGTGCATGTCTCTAGAGTGATACCACATACATCAGAGTAGAAGGTTATTCCTATAATTCATGGGATACTACCCATTTGAAATTCAAATTCCCTATAAATGATTCCATGTCAATGTTAAAGACCTAGGCCCTGATCTTGCAAACACTTATGTACATGCTTAACTTCACTAAATCCCATTGATTAGTTAGCATCCAATCCCATTTGATTAATCCCCACCTAACTAAACCCTATCCAAACAATTTAAACAACAAAATCCAGACAGGTATTTGGGTTATTTGAACTTTTTTTAAAACATAGTTATCACGTAATGCATTGCTTCAAATCAGACACAACACAACCAATTTGACTTTGTGATGACAATCTCTTTATCCAAGAAAGTTTCAGCAGGATACCGAAACTAGATCTTCAGAGTACATAGTTAGTAGATTCTAGATGACTGGAGTTGAGCTGGTAGACTGGATTGCTCACCCAAAGTACTCCGTAATCACACTTGTATTAAGAAAGGTTTCCTGAAAGAGTACTTCCATATAGTTACACAGAAAGGAACGTTAAAGATTCACACATTAGAGTACACTGAATGTTACTCTTCAAGTTTCATGTAGTGAGAAATGCTGTATTATGCTACCTTATTATTAGTGTCCTTTCTGAATGGTCATTAAAATTAAGAAATTTCAAACAGCTTATTAGTTCATGTTTCTAATTTTCACAGTATATTTGACATTCGATGTTCATAAATTCAAAGTTACAGTCATGGAGGGGACAAATTTAACTTTTACCGTCTTGTCTCTCACAAGGTTTTACATTTAGATATAAAAACAGTATATTACAGGGCAGACCTACAAGGAATGAAATAATATGGCTCTAGACAAATGGCCTTTGAGGCTGTTGGTGGGCAAGTCTATTCAGAAATTATTAACAACTGTTTTTAAGGTTTATAACCACAGTCCCTGTTCCCACTATGCAAATTCAATACAACAAAAGACTTCAGAAATAGCTTCAGAAGATACAGGCAGATGAGGCACATGGGGGTATAGTTCGCTTTTGCTATTGATGTTCTTGACTGTATCGATTTGTTGAGCAGGTTTGACATTTCATCAGAGGGGAGGGGGAAAACACACCATTTAGCTAAAGAAAATTAGTTTTTCCTAGATACACATCCATCAAGACCTTCAGAAACTTGTATAGTATCAATCTTGAAAGATATCAGAATGCAGTCTTCTGGAGCTCTTGTGCATCACAGTGTCTCTACCAATAAAGCTTACCATGTAATGAATGGATTGAGATCCACCTAGTTCCATAGCCATTCCAAATTGAAAGAGTAAAATTCTTTAAGACAAAAGTATCACCACAGATCTGGTTATTTAAGTTATAGTAATAGTCTCTTCTTCCTATCAACGGAATGATGACATTAAATGCAGCTATATAAAAAGGAATTAAGCCTTTAATAAGTTTTGTTGTGCCCTGTATTTTCAATATTTCTTTCCAAAGCAGCAAATCTATTAAATAAATATGTGCTTTTATTCTCAAACAAATAAACAGGGGGGGAGGGATAGCTCAGTGGTTTGAGCATTGGCCTGCTAAACCCAGGGTTGTGAGTTCAATCCTTGAGGGGGCCACTTGGGGATCTGGGGCAAAAATCAGTACTTGGTCCTGCTAGTGAAGGCAGGGGGCTGGACTCGATGACCTTTCAAGGTCCCTTCCAGTTCTAGGAGATAGGATAGGATAAACACAGTTCAAATGATTCAATGACAGTGTTTTCTTATCTACTGCTTTACGGTAAGTAGTATCAACATACATAAAAATGTAGGCTACTTGCCATTTTATATTCTAGCATCACTCCAGAAAAATCTAAAGCAGTTTTATTCTAAAAAGCCTATTTCCGTGTTCTACTAAAATGTAGTTTGTCCTATCATGAAAAGAAGGCACAATAAAGCCTTAGAACATGATTCCTTCAACTTACTTTTTAGTATCACATTCATACAACACAGTCTCTCTTTTATAGAGACTGATTTCTAAGCTTACAACAAAAGGAAGCAATTACACACTCACGGTAGACTGGCTGCATACAGGAAAATGTGGTAACCATTATGTACTCAATATCAAACCATGCAGTTCTGTAATTAATCTTGTAATAGTAATAACTGAGCCTTGACAAGCCCCCTCCCTATGATCTATGTCCCTGACTCCACTCTGTGAGCAGAAATTACACCTTGTTCAGAGCTCATGTCATTATGACCACAGCTGTTTTAGATACTACTTTCAGGAGGAGGAAGATGAACCAAAGCAACTCAGAAAAGGATCAACCAGGGAGGAGGAGTGTAGGGGTGTAAAATAGTTTCCAAGAGAAATCCCATCCCACTTTCCACTTCCCACTCCCCTGGAAAAATTATCCTTATTCTCTCTTCAATCTTCCAAAAAGTTCCTAACAATCTGCATATCAGAGTGAGATCTACAAGTGCCAACAACGAGAGTGTCAGGTTCAGATTATATATACATACATACACGAGCAGCCACACCTTCTAGCGCCCTTCTGAGAAAGATAATGTAGGGAGCAGAGATTCATGGAGATTTATAGGAGTTTCTAGGAAGAAGTGAGTGGAATCAGCTTAAAAATCTTACCACCTCCCAGATTTCCAGCCTTGCAAATCCCATCCAAGTCAATAGGACATGCAATGTTAAAATGCTGTGAAACACTTGGAAAAGTGTATTAATCATTATAAAAAGATGTATGATTCCACATCATTTTGTAAACAAAGTAAGGCATATCCTCTGTCCTGATGATCTTAAAGTATAAAGATCTTATCCTGCAAATCTTTAAGAGAATAGTCTTTAGCCCTTTTCTTATGTTAGTCATCCTCACACGTATATAGGATCAGATTTTAAGATAGAAAAGACAAAGACAAGTTGCCGCACAATTTACGGCAAGAAATCTTCACTCCTTAACATATAATCAGAAAAATGGCTTCCAAATTACTACTAGCAAAAAAAAGTTAAAAGGCCACATTATCAAATTTACTGTGTTGAATGATGTTGTACATGTTCCTTTTGATTAGTTGAACGCCAACACACAGAAAACCATTTGTCAAATTACATTTTGTTTTCAGCCTAATTAATACAAGAGGAAGAGAGGAGTAAGTTCCATGGAGCAATCAGGGATAAAAAGAGAAAACAATTTCTCTTCTTTCTTAAAAGAGATGCTAACAACAGCCATACGCCCCGGCAATCTAGATGAGAAAAAATTAATGCCTTTTAAATACCTTTAAAACTGTCCATGTCATTAATAACCAAAAATTGTCACCACCTCAGAAGTGTTGAATTACATATGTGAAAAAAGGAGATAGTCTCAGGACTATATCCACTGAATTCATAAACCCCCCCATCCCATACAACACTTGTTGGGGTAATTTTGCTGACAGTTTCTTCATAGGAACCAAGGCCAGAAAGAACATGGAAACTGAACTACCTCTCTCAGCCCTGGAGATGGGCCCTCCGGCTCAGAGGTAAGGTAAAACAGGGACGTTTGCACAGTCGGCGCTGTACTTGTTCTGTGAAGAAACAGGCTTCAGTCACCAGTGCGATCACCTTTCACCAGAATTAAATTCACACATGGACGAACCAAAAGAATCATCATAACTGCTCATTTTGGCCTCCCTTTTAATTATTTGTATGCTTCATTTTACTCATTTCTAGATGATTTATCAGAGTAGAACCAAGTTCTAAATAAGACACATTTATAAAAATGTGCCTTAAGTACAAAACACAATAGCAGTGTTTCACCAAACACTTTATAAGCAGTTTGCACTATTTCTTACAGAGAAAGATAGGAGAGTAATTTTCTGTAACTAAATAAATTGTTAAGATTCCAATTCATGCAAAAAAAAAAAATTAATTCATAAAGGCAAATACTTAAAGTGAATTAGCATCCTCATACAAACAAAAAAAGTCTTGATAATGGACAGAAAACATCAGAGTAAGAAAAACAATTAGGGCTACCAAGCAATTACAAAAATTAATCACAATTAATCATGCTGTTAAATAATAGAATACCATTTATTTAAATATTTTTGATGTTTTCTACGTTTTCAAATATATTGATTTCAACTATAACACAGAATACAAAGTGTAAAATGCTCACTTTATATTTTTTTACAAATATTTTAATGTAAAAACAATATATTTTTCAGTTCATCTAATACAAGTACTACAGTGCAATCTCTTTATCATGAAAATTGAACTTACAAACATAGAATTGTGTACAAAAAAATAACTGCACTCAAAAATAAAACAAACAATGTAAAATTTTACAGCCTACAAGTCAGTGCTACTTCTTGTTCAGCCAATCGCTCAGACTAGCAAGTGTGTTTAATTACATTTGTGACTGAACTCCTTGGGAGAGAATTGTAATTAAACACCTTCTTTTAACAAGAATCATCAGCATGGAAGCATGTCCTCTGGAATGGTGACCAAAGCAAAAGTGGCATACTAATGTTTAGCATGTCTGACATGTAAATACCTTGCAATGCTGGCTACAAAAGTGACATGCGAACGCCTGTTCTCACTTTCAGTTGACACTGTAAATAAGAAGCGGGCAGCATTATCTCCCGTAAATGTAAAGTAACTTGTTTGTCCTGGCAACTGGATGAACAAGAAGTAAGACTGAATGGACTTGTAGGCTCTAAAGTTTTACATAGTTTTGTTTTTCAGTGCAGTTATGTAAACCAAAAAAAGATATATACACCTCTACCCCGATATAACGCGACCCGATATAACATGAATTCGGATATAACGCGGTAAAGCAGCACTCTGGGGGGGCGGGGCTGCGCACTCCGGTGGATCAAAGCAAGTTCAATATAACGCAGTTTCACCTATAACGTGGTAAGATTTTTTGGCTCCCAAGAACAGCGTTATATCGGGGTAGAGGTGTATCTACATTTGTAAGTTGCACTTTTATAATAAAGAGATTGCACTACAGAACTTGCATGAGGTGAATTGAAAAATATTATTTCTTTTGTTGTTTTTACAGTGCAAATATTTGTAAACAAAAGTAATAGAAAGTCAGCACTGTACACTTTGTATTCTGCGTTGTGACTGAAATCAGTATATTTGAAGAAGATGTAGAAAAACATCCAAAAATATTTAATAAATTTCAATTGGTATTCTATTGTTTAACAGTGCGATTAAAACTGAGATTAATCATGATTAAATTTTTTGAGTTAATCACGTGAGTTAACAGCGATTATTCGACAGCCCTAAAAAAAATTTTCATTAACAAAAATACAAAGTATAGAGCAGGGGTCGGCAACCTTTCAGAAGTGGTATGCCGAGTCTTCATTTATTCACTTTAATTTAAGGTTTTGCATGCTGGTAATACATTTTAATGTTTTTTAGAAGGTCTCTCTCTATAAGTCTATATATTATATAACTAAACTAGTGTTGCATTGTAAAATAAACAAGGTTTTCAAAATGTTTGAGAAGCTTCACTTAAAATTAAATTAAAATGTTGATCTTACGCCGCCGGCCCGCTGCTGGTCTGGGGTTCTGTTCACCTAGGCTGGCAGCAGGCCGAGCGGGGCCTGCAGCCGGGACCCCAATTGGCAAGGGTCTGGCAGCCAGAACCCCAGACCGGCAGCAGGCTGTGCGGGGCTGGCGGTCGGGCCACTCAGGGGTTCCATCTGCCGGCTACTGCCAGCCAGGATCCCGGCCGCAGGCCCTGCTCAGCCCGCTGCCGGTCTGGGGTCCCAGCCCCACCCACATACAGTGGGTATGTACTTCTCCCTGGTTCTGGCCCATTCTCTTCCTCTCTCTGCACTGAACTGAGGGTGGGAGTGCACTGAGCACAGGGCTGGGGGCGAAGGGTCTGGCCAGGAGCTAGAATTAGGGAGGGGGCTCAGGGTTGGGACAGGAGGTTTGGGTGTGGGGCACTTACCTGGGCAGCTCCCATTTGGTGCGAGGGTTGCAGGAGCTCCCATTTGGTGCTCAGGATGGGGCTGGGTATGTGGGGGGGTGCAAGAGTCAGGGCAGAGGGCTGGGGGTATGTGAGGAGAGTGCAGGTGTCAGGGCGGGGGGGGCTGTGTATGTGTGGGGGTGTCAGAGTCAGGGCTGGGGTTGTGGGGGGGTGAAGGAGTCATGCAGAGGGCTGGGTGTGTATGAGGGAGGTACAGGGCTCAGGGCAGGGGCCTGGGGGGGTGTGAGGGGCTCAGGGCACGGGTCTGGGGTGTGTGCGGGGCTGCAGGGCTCAGGGCTGGGTGTGTGTGGGAGGGGGGGGATCAGGGCGGGGGGCTGGGGTGTGTGTGTGCCCCTATTCCCCAAGGCCCTGCCCCTGCTTCTTCTCTGCAGACCCCGGGACTCCCATGACCCAGCCAATCCTCCCTGCTCCCTGACTGCCCCCTCCAGAGACCCCCTGCCCCTAACCACCCCGCCTGGGATCCAACCTCCCCTGCTCCCTGTCCCCTTACCATGAGGCTCCTAGCAGCATGTTCTGCTCCGTGCAGAGCCAGACACGCTGCCCCGCAGGAGTGGGCAGCCCCGCCCCTCAGAGCACTGTGTGCGTGGCAGCAGATGAGCGGGGAGCGTGTCTGCCTCCCCGTGGAGCCAAACACTGCCCCACGGGAGCGCACAGCTCCAGCCCCCACAGCGCTGTGCGCGCAGGGCTCCAGAGAAGGGGGGAAGGCGGGGGGAGGGGCCGGTGGCTTGCTGCACTCAGCTGGGCACTCCGGCCCGGGAGCGTGGACCCTGCGGCTTGCCACGCCGGGAGAGTGGGGCCATTTGGCAGAGTGTTCATGGGCACACCCCGTGCGCACGCCTATGCTTCTGCCCACCTGCCCCGTGGGCAGAAAAAAAAAAAATCAGCTCGCGTACCGTCTTTGGCACGCGTGCCATAGGTTGCCGACCCCTGGTATAGAGGTAGCAATTAAGAAATATCTAGCAGGTGTTTAGAATTTAGAGACAGGTACAGAGTGAAATATTTTCCAAACTACAGGCAGAAATTTAAAGAAGGTAGTTTTACAAAACATTTAAGGCTGGAATTTCCAAAGCCAGCATGGGGAACTGAGCACTCAACTCCTTTAGGCAGCTGTAAAATACCACTCTGGATATATATATGACTTAAGTACAGCAGAGGACATGTTTTGACCCTATTACAAATATTAGAAGCTTGAAATTTCTGTAAATCATAACTAATTTCCTTCAATAAACTGATTAAATAATCATATTGCAACAAAAAATTCTGAAAATCAGATGTTTGCTTCTGTTAATATTTTTATAACACAAGACATCCCATATTCTTCAAACCAGTTCACCATATTTGGGGCTTCCTTATATTTTTATTTTGCTGCAATTTCGTATCTTGCAATGATCAATATATACAAATTAGTTTCATATTTTTCATTTAATAAAAGACCTTTTACAAAATAGTCAACAAGAGTGGAATCAAGATTTATACTTTTTATCTTAACAGTAGAATTTTCAGTTAACATTTAGACTTACCTTATGCACACTTTTAGGGTTTTCAAGCCATGTGTAGTACATTTCCTCTACATAATTTGAATTACTTCCACTCAGGAATGGTTCTGTAGCTCCTGATGAAACATATCGTTGGCGCTGCAGAAATACCTTTCTGGCTACATCTTGCTTTACCAAAAATTGAATGCCATGAGGTTTCAAGGTAGCTACAAGAAACCTCAAATGACTCATGTTTGTTCATTAGGTAGAAGATCCAAGTCTATTAAAAAGACAAAATAAACATAATCAGAAGAATGTCCAACATACTATGATATCTTACTACAAAATCTAGCCTTATGCCATATATTTCCTCTTGAACAAAGTTCAAGCTTAAATATAAAATATCTTCGAGACAGTGGAAAGCCCACTGATCAGTTATGAACCTATGCTCCAATATCCCTGCTGTCTACAGCTGTGAAGGTGCTGCTAAGGAGTTGCCCATTCCCATACCCAACAGTCCATCTCCCAAACAGCTGACAGAACCTGGAACTGATGATTCTGAGGGCTTCTATGGCTATAAACCGGGAATTGCTTGAGCTATGTTCCCCAATGTCCTGGATGCATGAACAAAACAGAGACTCACTCATTCACTCACACCCCTTGGTGATATTGGCAGCTGTAGTGGTATTTTTAAAGACCAATCCCCTTAGAGATATCCTAGAGGGCTTCCTCCCACATCTTGCGCCTGAGAGAAGATGGAGCTGTTGGTCCCAAATTCATAGCTCCATGTGTTATGGAGTGAGTGCATGGAACATTAAGAGGGACTTGAATAAGTGCTCATGTTGGCTTTATGTTTAAATAAGACAACGTTACTGTAAGGGGTGGCTTGTCCATGATCACCTAGGTTATTCTTTTGAAACAATTTATAATTTGATAATTTATAATTATAAATGAGCACTCCTGAAAAGTGAAGAAGATACACTGTTACGCCCAACGACCACTTAGTTTTTTTACTTCCTTGAACTGGACAAGTGAATTTCCTAGAATTTGAGGGGAAGGGGGAGAAAAAAAATCACACACATGCAAAGATTTTCATCTTCATCTGAGAAATTCTGAGCATTAGAAACTTCCAGTTATGCCAGTTGAGGATACACAGCTCTCGCTCAGAATTAGAGTTCCTAAATGTAAACTACAGTTTGAAACCTAGACAAGAATCCAGCTACACTATTAGACAAATCAAAATGCAGGAAGACCAACATTAATGTTAGGGGAAGATGATAATTTTGTTTCCACTTTAAAACAACACCTGAAAAACTAAAAGAACGTAACGATATTATATAAAGCAAGAATATTCAAAGTTAACCCCGACTTGTCATCCCTGACTTGTGCTATTGTGCATAAGTATTGCAAACATGATGATCAAAGCACAGTAATCAGCTACATTGATCCACTGAGACTGGTCTTCGTATGGATTATCTAGTTATGCTGTCAGTTTTAGCTGTGAATTTCTTTACTTGGGTCCAGGGCCAGCTCTACTATTTTTGCCGCCCCAAGCAAAAAAAAAAAAAAAAAACACCAACAACAAAACAAATTGTGCCGCCCCGAGAATGGACGGAATGCCGCCCCTTAGCATGTGCTTCCTCCCCTAGTGCCTGGAACCGGCCCTGCTTGGGTCACTAACTAAACAATCACTAAAACAAAGATTTTAAAGAAGCATATTCAAGTTTTAAATACACTTTTAAAGATTCTAAAAGGTCACCAACTTAAAAATCACCTGTCTGATTTTTATTTTATTTTATTTTTTTTTTTTTACTTACTATAGTTATCTGCAACATCTATGATGACTACTACTGACAGATTAGAGGGAAAATATTTTTCACTTTGTGCATTTGAAGAATTGGCACGAAAATATGTCTGAAGACATCACAATCACCACCACCTGGAGGAAAGAAAAATATTCTCTCCCATTCTCACAGGCAACTTTTTTATTTCTAAACATACTATTAGAAAGTACATAGAAGGCACTGGTTAGGACTCATTTAAGAAGCTTATACCCAATCACTGCCCAAACTGGGAGCACTAAACTCATTTGAAAAGGGCATTTTAAATGTGCTCCTACTTCTTACCATAGACAGATTCAGCCCTGTGCACTCAGAAGGTAAGTGTTGACAGACATGTGAGTTAATGAAAGACCTTACTCCTCTGCGCATCTGGAGAACACACACAAATACCTGCTTTGTTCCTGCTCAATCAGCAGATCATCTCCTCATGCCAAAAGAGATCTGATAAAAATGCTAGGCATGAAAATCCTCCCCTCATTTCTCTCAGATCTCCTCCTGATTCCAGATGTCTCTCCCTCTGCTGCAAGCAGCCCCAAGATGTTATCTTAAGTCACGCAGGTCAAGTAATTTACTCTTAGAAGATGCATGCTTTTAGCACAATTGCTATTAAATATTTAAAAATCTTTTGCATTTTGGTAATACTGAAGAGCTAAAACAAGTAACACTGTGTGAAAACCCAGCAGCTCTGGCCGGCTCGGCTCGGGCCCTGGTTCCGGCCGAGCGGCTCTGGCCTGGCCCCAGCCCTGGCCCCGGCAGAGTGAGTGGCGCCGGCTGGCAGTTGAGCACCCTCCGGCCCCAGCATCTCCGGCTCCGGCCCCAGCGGCTCCAGCCTGGACCCAAGCGTCACAACCCCTCCCTCCCTATTTTCCCAGACATGTACAACTTTTCAGCAATTCCCCCCGGATGGGGATTTGAGGACCAAAAAGCCGGACATGTCCGGGAAAATCCGGACGTATGGTAACCCTACCTTAGCACTTGCAGCCAGCTAGGAGGCCCTTACTTGCTTTCCTGGTTCCTGCCAGAGCAACTGCTCTGTCCAGCCTTTCAGCTCCTGCAGCCAACCAGGAGCACCTCTTCCTACCTCCCCCACTCCCCCCAGCACTGAGCTGTCCATGGTGCTGCAGTTCCCTTTCACAGCAGGAACACCATTTGCACTCCTCTGGCTCCAGCAAGGAGCCGACTCTGGTCTGCACTGCCGCTCCTTTTAAGCTAGCCTGCAAACCTCTGATTGGCTAGCCCCTTCCAGCCTCCCGCATAGTCTTTCTAGGCCAGTTGGAGGACTTTGCTCCATTGCTCCTGTCCTGGGACGGGTGTGATGGGGGCCTCTGGGCCTAGTGCACCCTATCACAAGGAACCATTGTGATCCTCTAGTCTGACGTTCTGCATAACACAAGCTATAGGACTTCATTGTATTAATTTGTTTGAATTAGAGCATCTCTCTTAAAAAACATCCAATCTTGATTTACAGATTTCTTGTGATGGAGAATTCACCACACCCCTTGGTAAACTGTTCCAAAGGATAATTACCCTCACAGTTACAAATATTTTTTTCAGTCTGAATTTGTCTAGTTTCAGCTTCCAGCTATTGGATCTTGTTAAACCTTTCCCTGCAAGATTGAAGAGTCCTCTATTATCAAATTTCTATTCTCCACCTAGGTACTTAGACACGGATCAAATCACCTCTTCACTTTTTCTTTCATTAACTAAACAGAGGGAGCTCCTTGAGAATATCACTATAAGGCATGTTTTTCCAATCCTTTAATCATTCTCATGGCTCTTCTCTGAACCCTCTCCAATCTGTCAACATCCTTCTTGAATTGGGGGCATGAGAACAGAACACAGAATTCCAGCAGCAGTTGCACCCGTGCCAAATGCTGAAGTAATACAACCTCCCTATTCCTACTCAATACTCCCCTGTTTATATATCACATTAGCCTCTTTGGCCACAGCGTCACACTGGGAACTCACATTCAGCTGATTAGCCACCATAATCCCCCCCAAGTCTTTTTCAGAGTCACTGCTTCCCACGTCAGAGTACATATGGCCTGCATTCTTTATTCCTAGATGTATGACTATCATTTTTATTAACGACCTGAAAGAAGACACAAAATGATGACTGATAGAGTTAGCAGATGAGACAAAGATTGGGGGAGTGGTAAGTAATGAAGAGGACAGGTCACTGATACAGAACCATCTGGATCACTTGATAAGCTGGGTGCAAGCAAACAATATCAAAGAAAGACATAGGGGAAAATTCCCTTATCAGGCAAACATATATCAAAGAAAGACATAGGGGAATTTAGTTCGGTGTGCATGCCACACCATCATTTTTCCTTTCATTGTAACAGATCTCACAGTTCTCAGATACTGCCACCTCACACATAGAGGGCAGCAGGCAACTGGGATATACATGCTCTCTGGACCGACAACTGTGATACACAGTTTCTCCACATTAAAGAGTAAGCCTGAGTGCAAAGAATACTCCTGGGGGAATTCTGCGCCAAAAAAATTACAAATTCTCCACATGATATTTTAAAATTCTGCATATTTTATTGTCAAAATAACACAATATAAACATGCCAGTTACAATTATTTTGGAAATTTATTTCAAAATACCTGTGAGCAAGTATGTCTGTAACAAAAACAGACAACAAAAAAGATTCAGGAAATATTTTTTGACAATTAGATTTCTTACTAGGCATGTTAATACAGAACTTTGAGTAATAATTCATTTAAACTATAATACAGAAACGTATTTCCCGCACCCCTCAGAAGCAGTGCAAAGGCTTGGGGGAGTCAAGGGTGATGGAGGAGCTGAGGGAGAGGGAAGTAATTGCTAGGAAGGAGCCTGGGAGTGAACCTGGAGGGTTGTTGGATATGGGTGGGAAAAGCATGGAACAGGTTGGGGGGGGTTTTGGGGGGAGGGGGAGAAGAGGAGTGGAATTATTAGGGAATTGGGGCACCTCCCCCATGCAGACCTTGGCTGACCCCTAGCCTCTCCCATTCAGTGAGGCATACCTGACCCCATCCAACCCCTCTTCCCCATTCCCAAGCACTCCCTCACCCCATGTGCCCTTGCACCTCCACTCATGCACCCCATCCCCCGTCCCCATGTGGCCCTGCACCTCCACTCCCAGTCAGCACCCGCTGCAGTCTGTCTCCCCCACTAGCCCTTCTGAACCCCAGTCTATGTGACCCCCCCCAGCAGCCCATTGCTGACTGTCTCCACCATATCCCATGACTCCTCACCTGGCTCCACAGGCAGGGCACTGTGAAGAACGCAGCCTCTCCACCTCCCTGTCAGCTACTATGACCAGTGAGCTGGCTGCCCTGTGTTCTGGCACCACAGCAGCCACTGGTGAGCACAAGGCATAATTGTAGTGCCTCTCCAGCAGAATGTATTTTCTGCAGAGAAAAAAATCTCTGGGGGACATAAATTCTGTGCATGCACAGTGGTGTGAAATTCCCCCTGGAGTAAAAGTAGTATGTGTTTCAGCCTGATATGGGCATACAGAAGGATATCCCTGTGCCATACTGGAAACAAATAACAAGATATGCGATTGCCAAATACTCCCCTGTACTACTGGTTTCAGCTAGGAAGAATATAATGCAAAGCATGCACCTATTACCCATATGGAAGATCAATAAGGAGAAAAGGAGGACATGCTTACAGAAATACAAGATGAAATGAATAGAGTCTCCTCAGTAAGATCAATATGCCAATAACGACTGAAAATTATTGGAAATACTGTCTAGGGAACTAAGCATGGGTCTGGAAGCCAGGAACTTCTCAGTTTTAACCTTGATTTTGATTTTGGCTGGCCATGCACAAATCATTTAACCTGTTTCCATTTCCTCCCCTTTAAAATAGATAAGTAGCAATTATTTCACAAGGTTATGGCAAAGATGAGTTAGTGTTTGAACCATGCTTTCAGATGTAAGTCAATCCAAAAATCTTATTACTAGCAAGGGACACCATTTCCTTCAAAGTAAACACTGAAACTAGTTTCCTATTTAAGCCTACTTTTAATTATTACTACACAAGTGCATCTAAAAGAGTAGCATCATCACTAAAAGACCTACTGTTACTGCCTCCTCTGTCATGAGACACAAACATGCCCTGCCAGTCTCAATCTCAAGGAAAGAAAAACTATTCTAATAATAATGGATCAGAAATCAGGAAAGATTACATGCAGGATGCTGAGTCACTATGCAAAGACTCTGAAATCAGAGTCTACCAGGTTCTCAATAAGAAACATGAATATAAGAACAGCAACTTGACTTTGTGAAATTACAGCCATCTTGAAAATACAATCCTTATCCCAATGTACTTTGTCACGGTTCACAGTGACCACTAAGCTAATATGATCATATTAAAAGGAACTGCTAAACTAGTTATGAGATTCTAGTCCTACAATATGTAGTGCATGTGCTATGATATCTATGCTTAGAGCCCTCAGCATTCATTGAAGTCAATGAGGGTTGCATATTCCCAGTGCATCTGAAAGTAATGTCAATTCTTTCATAACATTGCTAGATACAGCCTTTCCTATTCCGCCACAAAGCTAAAACTCTCATTCAGGCTCTCATCTCAGTTACTGCAACATCCTTCTCTCTGGCCTTGACAAATACAATCTTGGTCCACTCATATCCATTCAGAATGCTCTTGCTAAAATTGTTGTCCTAGTCCACCACTTTGACTACATCACCCCTTTCTCTGCATTCCTCCATTGGCTCTCCCCCTCTCTGTTGCATCAAACATAATCTGCTTGTCTTTACTCTCATGGTATGCCCACACTGCAGCTGGGAAGTACGATTCCTAGCACGGACAGACAGACTCATGGTGGCTCTGCTCAATATAGCTCAGTTTAGCTGCCCAAGTCCAAGCCTGCCTGACCCCCTGGGTCCAAGTTCGAGAGACTAGTCTGAGCCACTGCCAGTTCTGCAACATCCACACTGCTACTTTAGCATGCTAACTCAAGCTGAGCTAGTGTGTCTGTCCACCCATCCTGGGAATCACACCTCCAGCTGCAGTGTAGACATCCCCTTAAGGCCCTTCATGGTCTAACCCCACACTACCGATCATCTCTTAATTCACTATCGAGATGTTAGCTGATATGCCCATAATGCCAACCTCCATCACCAGCTTGTTACATCTTCAAACAAACATCTTCGTACCTTTTCCCATGCTGCCCCTCACACTTTGGAGGGGCTCCAAAACATCTGCCAAGCTAGTATTATCCTCCTTCATATCCTTCCTTAAAATTCCTTTTCCGTGAAGACTACAAAAAAATTAACAGTTATGGCCCTGGTATGCTGAGATGACTAGCTATCAAACTAACTAACGCAGCCTCTTTGTTTCCTTGTACTCCCATCTGTCTATCTGTTTCCATCTGTTGTTATATACTTTGACTGTAAGACCTTTGGGGCAGGGACTGTCTTTTTGTTTTGTCTTTGTACAGTGCCTAGCAAAACAGAGTCCTGGTCATGACTAGGGCACCCAGGTGCTATGGTAATACCAATAAATAATAAATATTTTTGAAACAGATGATAGTCATACAAAAATCCAAAGCCATTTGGGATCACATTGGCAGAGTTAAGAATATATAGTTTTGACCTCTACGTGATATTTTCTAGTATATAGTTTATTTAATATAATGGCATTAAAAGCAATTATGTGCATATCATATCATCTGCCATAGCATAATATAAAAGTCGTCTATTTCTCATGTCAATGTGTTATCAAGGAAAGAACTGAGACGTCACAATGAAGTATATTGACTTCACATCAGGAACAAGAAAACCAAGAGGTAAATGGGTACAAATCCTTGCTTATACAACATCACTTTGCTCACTGGCAGGCAGGCATGCATGCATAAATAAAGGCATGAAAAAATACAGGGATACAAAGCATGAACACTGAATTAGTCCTTAAAGAGTCATTGTCAACTTAAAAACCATGCTTATATATTGGATGATGTTTCAACTACCTATGCTACAAGTATTGGTAATGTTGTTATAGCAAAGAGTTGAGAACAACTAAAACTGCAGAAGAGAAACATTTTAAAAACAAGGAAGTGATGGTAAAAGCACAAAACTTGACCTGGGTATTCAGGGCAGATGCAACACCAAAAGCTACTTTTACCTCATTTTTAAAAACATGGACTAGATCTCAAGTTGATTGTATCCCTTAAATATTCCAGCAGAGAAAAAAACAGAAGCAAGGTGACTCCACTTGTTCTGCTTAAATTTCAAAAGAGGGTCAGTGTCCCATTTTAAGAGATAATTGAACTATTAAATATATAATCTACAAACTCAAAGACACATTAGTTGTCTTCTATGATGGTACAAAGATTGCTGAGGCAAAATTTTACCAGACATATTATCCCTGACTAACAAAAAAGTGATACCTCATTTTACACAGATATGAAACAGAAGTGGACAAAGCCATCTCTGATGTAACTCCAAAGTCAACAGGTTTACATTAAGGATTAATTTTGCTCAACAAATCTAACTTCCTCCTGGTTCCTCCCTTGTGTTTGCTGCTCTCCTGCACAGACATCAGCTGTCAGCATCAACACTTAGCAAATCAGAGACCACAAGTGTGATCACAGAGCATTCTGGCCTACTCAGCCCATCACTCAAAAACCAGCACAAAGGGCAACAGACAAAATCAAGCAGCAGTTAGGATTATTCCATTTCACAATGCCTCCTAAATCAACCTTGAAATGAAAACAGTGACTGGCAAGGGAGCATGCTGAGCAACCAAAAGGAAAATATTAATTAAATCTCTACTAGGGATTGAAAAATGAGAAGGGAGTACTGAACTGGAAGGAAAAGCAAACTTGATATTTATTAAACAAAATAAACCACGCCAGCATTAAAATAGTGGAGGAAAAAAAGACAGCATTAGGGGATTTAAGTCTGAAAGCCTCTATCTCTGTACTGTAGTACAACTTAAGATAAACTAGTTTTCAACTCTGCACAAGAAACTATCTTTTGACATTGACAAGATTGTCACTTACGACAGCCCCGTGTCTAATCTTCCTTTTAGAGGAAGCAGAGGTGGAAGGGAAAGGTTGTGGCACAGTAGGGCCAGTATCAATGGTAATCTTCTGATACACTGTAGCTGATTCTTTTAATTGCTCATTAGACTTCAGTATGGCATGGAGACTGTACTCACCTCATTCTCCTCCTAGAACACCAGGTGTATATAGTGGGTCTTTTAGATCTTTGTGGTATAAAGTCTCCATGAAGAACATTAACAGTCTGGCCCAACCTTCAGAAAAGGTCTGTCCCTTAGCATGGCTAATTTTCAAAATGCATTTCATGCAACTCCCTCTTAAGAGTTTCCTCAACAGCATAATTCTCTATAACATATGGTTGGTGCAGAAGAATGGATAAAGGTAGAAAAACCCATAGAAGCTGGTGCCTGATGGATATTTGAATTGAATAAGGGAGGTATGAATAAGTAGCCTTGGATCACAGAAGTAGACAGGAGAAGGGAGAAGGGAAGGAGGATTGCTCAGACATCACTACAAAATAAATCCTTGTTTTTTCCTGCAGAGAGGAACTGTACTAAATGTAGAAATATCCATTCCCCTTAATGGTTTTGTTTTGGGTTGTGTTTTTTGTTTTGGTGGGTTTGGTTTTGTTTAGTTTTTGGGTAGCCAAACGATTTATTCACATACAATAAATACTTGAGATTCTCAATATGCAAGCAAAACCCAATTAACATATAGTGAAAAAATAAGTCAGGAAATGAAAATACAACCTTATCTTTTACAAACAAACACAAAGCCAAGTCATGCTTTAGTGGAAAATAAAGTTGGTAGCATCACAATAATGACTACCATCATATTCAGTTTCCTGGAGTAGTTAGAACAACTAGTTGAAAGGAAGGAGAAGGAAAGTCACTTTTGTTCTTCAAGGCTTGTCTAAACTACCACCTGAGTCGATGTAACTTATGTCATTCAGTGGTGTGAAAAAACCACCCCCTTGAGCGACATAAGTTACATCAACTTAAAGTGCTGTCTACTATATCCGCACAAGACGCTCTCCCACCAACATAGCTTCTACCTCTCGTTGAGGTGGAGTAATTATGCTGACCGGAGAGCACTCTCCAGACAACATAAGCGCATCTTCACCAGACATGCTATATCGGCACAGTTGCTTCAATGTAGTGCAGTAGTGAAGACAAGCCCTCAGCCTCTTGTGTGAAATGTAAATGCATCAATCTACCATGACCACGGAATACAACGATGTTATCAGTCTGTTATTCACCTTGCCCAAGATAGGATAATTACAGCTAATCAGATTGTCAAGACATTCATAGTGATGTATCTAAATTTTGCATAATAATGAAGGCTTAACAGACTTCTCTAATTGTTTCAGCCCTGCAGGCCTCTCACTCAAAGGCCCTCACTTTGGAAAGCTAGTAATCAAGTTAGGATCAGCATTACCATTCTCTTTTGCTTTTCAGTACAATTCCTGGATGAATAAGAGAAGGGGAAAACTATACATTGAAGACCTTCCTTTACAGATTCAGGATTAAATGAATCCTAAGGGCACAATTAAAAATGTATTTCCATTCCAAGTGCCAGATCATAAATACCTAGCTCTTATATAGAGCTTTTCATCAGTAGATCTCAAAGCACTTTACAAGGAAGGAAAGCATCGTTATTCCCATTTTGCAGATGAGAAAGCAAGCACAAGAAGGTGAAGTCACTTGCTGAAGGTCAGCCAGCAGGTCACACTGAGTCCAGGTCTTCTGAGTCCCACTAGGCCATACTACCTCCCATAGAAGTAGATGGTATTATGTAATTACATATAGTATTCTAATCATGAAAGCAAAAGAATGCTTTTCTTTAAACTTTAGAGAAAAACTTGAATGACCATTTAAGTCTCCATCTCTTTGCATACTAAAGTGATTTAGTATTTAGTATAAAGTGTCAACACTATTAGATTGTCTTTTTCAATTTACTTACTCTTTTTCATATTTGTGCTACTGCAACCCATAGGGAGGTCACACAATGCAACAAAGAGTAGTCAAGGATTACTTGACTACACATTAATAGCCAAATTACATTAGTCCAAAACATATGTACAGTACTGTCTAAAGCAGAGATGACCCTATTAATTTGGATTACGTGCCCGGCTAGACTACAACAACTCAAATCCATCATCATAAACACCCAGCTTAGCCACCATGGTCCAGAAGCAGCCTACTGTAGGAAGTCTACTGTGCTTGGTACTACACCAGCATAGCAATATTAACAAACAGGCACTTATCCCTAAAATGCCTCCCCACGCCCTAAAGAGCCTTTGCTGGGCGAAAAATTCTGAAGAGGATTTTTATTCTTCATCCAGCCTTTTCCCACCCCAAGGGCAAACCGGGAGGCCCCACCTGTGCCCAGAGAAACCCATACCCGAGATGCCCAGGCCTTGCCCATTAAAATCACTAGCCTGCTTTACAAAGATATTGTACATCCTTCTCCTCCAGCCAGGTTGCGTTACCTGCCTCTTCCCTAATGTGCAATGCCCGGCTGATCCACGCCAGCCCCTGTCCCCCTCTCCCCACACCAGGCCGCCTGCCAGACGCCCCTTTGGCCCAGGGCACGGTCTCCCCCGGCCGCTCCGGCAGGAGGGCGGGTGACAGACCTGCGCGAGGGGCGGGGAGGCTCCGGCAGGTCCTAGAGGCGGCGCGGCGCAGCCCCCAATTGCCGGGCCGCTACTGAAGAAGAACGGCCCTGACGGTCGCAGCGCCAAAGTGTGGAGAGGACGGGATGTGGGGCGGGGGTCTCTCATCTGTGGGCGGTCGGGGAGGGGACGATTATCTGTATCACGTGGGAGAAGGATGGCCGCGCGCCTGGAATCTATACGCGGCGTCCGCTGGGCGCGGTGAGGTCATCATACGATGGGTGGGAGGGGCCGCGTGGGGAGCGAGCGAGCGCCTGGCGCTGTCCGCAGGGCGGTGCTGAAGAGAGAAAAGAAGGCAGGAGAGCTGGGGCGCCCACCTGTCCTCCGCCGCACGGGACCCTCCCCCGCCAACCGCCTCCCCCTCCGCCCCACGGGACCCCTCCCCCGCCAACCGCCTCCTCCTCCGCCTC